>NW_026652286.1:63715173-63824961 GCF_009828535.3 Hylobates moloch | reverse complement strand
AAAAAAAAAAAAAAAAAAAAAAAAAAAAAAAAAAAAAAAAAAAAAGAGGGGTTGCAATCCTAGTCTCTGATAAAACAGACTTTAAACCAACAAAGATCAAAAAAGACAAAGAAGGCCATTACATAATGGTAAATGGATCAATTCAACAAGAAGAGCTAACTATCCTAAATATATATGTACCCAATACAGGAGCACCCAGATTCATAAAGCAAGTCCTTAGAGATGTACAAAGAGACTTAGACTCCCACACAATAATAATGGGAGACTTTACCACCCCACTGTCAATATTAGACAGATCAAGGAGACAGAAGTTTAACAAGGATATCCAGGACTTGAACTCAGCTCTCCACCAAGCAGGCCTAATAGACATCTATAGAACTCTCCACCCCAAATCAACAGAATATACATTCTTCTCAGCACCACATCGCACCTATTCCAAAATTGACCACATAGTTGGAAGTAAAGCTCTCCTCAGCAAATATAAAAGAACAGAAATCACAACACACTGTCTCTCAGACCACAGTGCAATCAAACTAGAACTCAGGATTAAGAAACTCACTCAAAACCACACAATTACATGGAAAGTGAACAATCTGTTTCAGAATGACTACTGGGTACATAACAAAATGAGGGCAGAAATAAAGATGTTCTTTGAAAGCAATGAGAATAAAGACACAACATTCCAGAATCTCTGGGACACATTTAAAGCCATGTGTAGAGGGAAATTTATAGCACCAAATGCCCACAAGAGAAAGCAGGAAAAATCTAAAATTGACACCCTAACATCACAATTAAAAGAACTAGAGAAGCAAGAGCAAATACATTCAAAAGCTAGTAGAAGGCAAGAAATAACTAAAATCAGAGCAGAATTGAAGGAGATAGAGACACAAAAAACCCTTCAAAAAATCAATGAATCCAGGAGCTGGTTTTTTGAAAAGATCAACAGAATTGATAGACCACTAGCAAGACTAATAAAGAAGAAAAGAGGTAAGAATAAAATAGATGCAATAAAAAATGGTAAAGGAGATATCACCACCAATCCCACAGAAATGCAAACTACCATCAGAGAATAGTATAAACACCTCTATGCAAATAAACTAGAAAATCTAGAAAAAATGGATAAATTCCTCGACACATACACCCTCCCAAGACTAAACCAGGAAGAAGTTGAATCTCTGAATAGACCAATAACAGGCTCTGAAGTTGAGGCAATAATTAATAGCCTACCAATGAAAAAACAATCCAGAACCAGATGGATTCACAGCCGGATTCTACCAGAGGTATAAAGAGGAGCTGATACCATTCCTACTGAAACTATTCCAATCAATAGAAAAAGAGGGAATCCTCCCTGACTCATTTTATGAGGCCAGCATCATCCTGATACTACAGCCTGGCAGAGACACAACAAAAAAGAGAATTTTGGACGAATATCCCTGATGAACATTGGTGCAAAAATCCTCAATAAAATACTGGCAAACCAAATCCAGCAGCACATCAAAAAGCTTATCCACCATGATCAAGTGGGCTTCATCCCTGGGATGCAAGGCTAGTTCAACATATACAAATCAATAAGCATAATCCATCACATACACATAACCAAAGAAAAAACCACATGATTATCTCAATAGATGCAGAAAAGACCTTCAACAAAATTCAATATCCCTTCATGCTAACAACTCTCAATAAACTAGATATTGATGGAACGTATCTCAAAATAGTAAGAGCTATTTATGACAAACCCACAGCCAATATCATACTGAATGGGCAAAAACTGGAAGCATTCTCTTTGAAAACTGGCACAAGACAGGGATGACCTCTGTCACCACTCCTATTCAACATAGTATTGGAAGTTCTGGCCAGATAAATCAGGCAAGAGAAAGAAATAAAGGGTATTCAATTAGGAAAAGAGGAAGTCAAATTGTCCCTGTTTGCAGATGACATGATTGTATAATTAGAAAACCCATCGTCTCAGCCCAAAATCTCCTTAAGCTGATAAGCAACTTCAGCAAAGCCTCAGGATATAAAATCAATGTGCAAAATTACAAGCATTCCTATACACCATTAACAGAGAGCCAAATCATGAGTGAACTCCCATTCACAATTGCTACAAAGAGAATAAAATACCTAGGAATCCAACTTATAAGGGATGTGAAAGAACTCTTCAAGGAGAACTACAAACCACTGCTCAATGAAATAAAATAGGACACAAACAAATGGAAGAACATTCCATGCTCATGAATAGGAAGAATCAATATCGTGAAAATGGCCATACTGCCCAAGATAATTTATAGATTCAATGCCATCCCCACCAAGCTATCAATGACTTTCTTCACAGAATTGGAAAAAGCTACTTTAAAGTTCATATGGAACCAAAAAAAAAAAAAAAAAAAAGCCCGCATTTCCAAGATAATCCTAAGCAAAAAAAACAAAGCTGGAGGCATCATGCTACCTGACTTCAAACTGTACTACAAGGCACAGTAACCAAAACAGCATGGTACTGGTACCAAAACAGAAATATAGACCAATGGAACAAAATAGAGGCCTCAGAAATAACACCACATATCTACAACCATCTGATCTTTGACAAACCTGACAAAAACAAGAAATGGGGAAAGGATTCCCTATTTAGTAAATGCTGCTGGGAAAACTGGCTAGCCATATGTAGAAAGCTGAAACTGGATCCGTTCCTTACATTTTATACAAAAATTCAAAATGGATTAAAGACTTAAATGTTAGACCTAAAACCATAAAAACCCTAGAAGAAAACCTAGGCAGTACCATTCAGGACATAGGCATGGGCAAGGACTTCATGTCTAAAACACCAAAAGCAATGGCAACAAAAGCCAGAATTGACAAATTGGATCTAAATAAACTAAAGAGCTTCTGCACAGCAAAAGAAACTACCATCAGAGTGAACAGGCAACCTACAGAATGGGAGAAAATTTTTGCAATCTGACAAAGGGCTAATATCCAGAATCTACAAAGAACTCAAACAAATTTACAAGAAAAAACAACCCCATCAAAGAGTGGGAAAAGGATGTGAACAGACATCTCTCAAAAGAAGACATTTATGCAGCCAACAGACACATGAAAAAATGCTCATCATCACTGGTCATTAGAAAAATGCAAATCAAAACCACAATGAGATACCATCTCACACCAGTTAGAATGGTGATCATTAAAAAGGCAGGAAACAAGAGATGCTGGAGAGGATGTGGAGAAATACGAATGCTTTTACACTCTTGGTGAAAGTGTAAACTAGTTCAGCCATTGTGGAAGAGAGTGTGGGGATCCCTCAAGGATCTAGAACTAGAGATACCATTTGACCCAGCCATTCCATTACTGGATATACATCTAAAGGGTTACAAATCATGTTACTATAAAGAAACATGCACACATCTGTGTATTGCAGCACTATTCACAATAGCAAAAACTTGGAGCCAACCCAAATGTCCATCAATTATAGACTGGATTAAGAAAATATGGCACATTTATACCATGGAATACTATGCATCTATAAAAAAAAGGATGAGTTCATGTCTTTGCAGTGACATGGTTGAAGCTGGAAACATCATTCTCAGCAAACTATCACAAGGACAGAAAACCAAACACTGCATGTTCTTACTCATAGGTGGGAATTGAACAATGAGAACACTTGGACACATGGCGGGAAACATCACACACAGGGGCCTGTCATGAAGTGGGAGGCAGGGGAAGGGATAGCATTAGGAGAAAAACCTAATGTAAATAATGAGTTAATGGGTGCAGCAAACCAACATGGCATGTGTATACCTATATAACCTGCATGTTGTGCACATGTACCCTAGAACTTAAAGTATAAAAAATAAAAATTTAAAAAATTAAAAAGTCATTGACAAATGCACATGCACGAATGTTTATAGCAACACAATTTGCAATTGTAAAAATGTAGAACCAGCCCAAATGGCCAAATGCTCATCAACAAGTGGATAATCTGTGGTATGTATGTATGTATGTATGTATGTATGTATGTATGTATGTATGTATGTATGTCTATATATATATACACACACACATACATATATATAGATGGAATACTACTCAATCATAAGTAGAAATGAATTAATGGCATTCATAGCCCTGGATAAGATTGGAGACTATTATTCTAAACGAAGTAATTCAGGAATGGAAAACCAAACATCGTATGTTCTCACTCATAAGTGGGAGCTAAGCTATGAGGATAAAAAGGAATAAGAATGACACAATGGACTTTGGGGACTCAGGAAGAAAAGGTGGGAATGGAGTGAGGGATAAAAGAGTACAAATTTGGTGCAATGTATACTGCCCAGGTGATGGGTGCACCAAAATCTCACAAATCACCGCTAGAGAACTTCCTCATGTAACCAAACACCACCTGTTTTCCAATAACTATGGGGGAAATAAGGAACTTGTAAAAAAAATACAAAGCAGTAATTTAGATGACTATGTTAGGTGAAATCTGGGAATTAATTTCTTGTATTTTATCCAGAATTCAGTATTCTTTGATCTTATTTATAATTTTCATTTGCCTTGAGCTTAGAACTTGAGTTTAGCTCATATGGGGTTTGCACCAGAGATGTTTATGGTGATTTCAGCCAGAATCAGAACTCATAGTCTCCAGCATTTCAATTTTGTTTCCCCAGGTTGGCTGTAAGTTTTACAGAGTCCAGGGATTATAGAACACCAATGGCATTTTAGCCACAATAAATCTAATACTGACTGTAACATCACTGTCACTACATTCCTGAGAAGATTACTTCTTTTTGGAGATATCTGG
Source organism: Hylobates moloch (assembly GCF_009828535.3). Classification (NCBI taxonomy): domain Eukaryota; kingdom Metazoa; phylum Chordata; class Mammalia; order Primates; family Hylobatidae; genus Hylobates; species Hylobates moloch. The sequence goes on along the minus strand of NW_026652286.1, from coordinate 63,820,166 downwards.
AGATATCTGTAAGTAATCTATTGTAATATCATAAACATGTGGGAGCCCTTGCCTACTTTATCATTACATCATGCCAGTTCTTTCTCTGAAATATGTTAAGGTAGATCACTTCTCTCCATTTAATTTTTACCTCAACACCTGAATTTTACATTCTTTATAACATTTTATTGTGTTAAGCTTCTAGTTTTTGTTCTAATGAGATATACTATATTCAGCAACAAATAGAGTCTACTTTAGGCATAGTGTAGAATATCACTTCAAAATTATGCTCAGAAACTTATGGCAAGTCTAAGTGAACTCTCAATAAGCATTTAATAATTTCATAAGAAATCCCATTCCTATCCTTACTCTCCTGCTAGGAGTTTTATTGTTCATGTAATCATTCTGGTACATTCTAAACAATCTGTCATCCTGTGGTTTGTCTGAGTTACTTTTGGCATGACAGAAGAACAAAATTCCTTTTTTTTTTTTTAAATCATGTTTCTTATAGGCCTGTGTATGTCAACACACATTCAGTGAGCACCTACCAGATGCCTGCTTTTAAGCTAAATTCTGGGGATTCAAAAATGACCAAAGCATTATCTGCTCTTCAAGTGCCCTCAGTCTAATGGGGAAGTGCAGACAGACTGACAACTGGACACACTATGAAGAGCGATGTGCTGGCAGCACAGGCAGGGTAAAGTAGTTGGTGGTTGGGAAATGTAGGCAGATCTATTAGGAGGCAGATCTGTCAATCCAGGAGAGCTGGTGTCAATCCCTCTTTCTTTAATGGATAAGGATATCAATTCTGGAGCCAGACTAAAGAATAGCATGTCCCCAAACCTACATATGCATCTATTATAACAATTATTATTATTAATCTTAGTCTGTGCTGCTATAAGAAAATACCTGGGACTAAGCAACTTATAAAGAACAGAAATGTATTTCTCACAGTTCTGGAAGCTGAGATATCTAAGATCAAGTTGCCAGCAAATTTGATGTCTGTTGAATGCTCTCTGCTCCCAAGATGACATTTCCTTGCTGCATTCTCACATGACAGAAGAGTGCAAAGAGGGACAAATGCTGTGTCCTGACATGGCAGAGGAGGTGGAAGGGCCAGGCGGTTCTCGGAAGCCTCTTTCGTAAGGGCGTTAATCTCATTCATGAGGGTGGAGCCCTCATGATTTAATCACATACTAAAATGCCCCACCTCTTAATACCACCATAATGGGGGTTAAATTTTGGAGGGACACCAACATTCAGATCATAGCTTTCTGCCTCATTTTAAAAAACAGTTAAAACAGTCTCTGGCATTCAGGTGACCTCAGTCTAATAGCGAGATACACAGGCAAGCTAATGAACTGGACACACTCTAATGAGTGACATGATGGAGGTACATGCAGATAGATTGGGAGCTGGTAGTGGGGAAATGCAGACAGATCTGTAGTACCAGAAGAGCTGGTGTCAGTTCCTCTTTCTCTAATGGATAAGAGTATAAATTCTAGAGCTATACCTACAAATAGCATATTTAAACTACATATGTTTAAATAGCATATTTACACTATATGTGTTTATTACTATCATTGTTAATCCACATTTGTTCTGTTTTTGAAATATATTTTATACTCTTGAACATTTTAGATAAATTGGTGGCTTTCAAGTGTTCTAATTATGATACAATTTGACAAATACAATTTGTATTAAGTCCAGCCTATGCAGTCATATATATATGTATAGGTATGTACATACATGAATATAATACATATGTGTGAAGCACTCTAATACTTTCTATTCCATTTCATTCTATTTTATTCCATTCTGTTAATTATAACCAGAAGAATGACTGTCACAACCTACTGCTTTTAATTTAATGATCTAATAATGGGTTGAGACTTGTAGTCTGAACATACTAATGAGAATAATATGACCAAGTAAATAAGAAATTACATAGTATTATAAGTGCCACCATAGGATGTAATATATGTAAAGATGCTAAGGAAGGGTAGAGGAGGGAGTCTTGACAAGCACACTGAGGGCAAGAACCGGGTCCTGGTCATTTTCACTCTGTGGTATTTGGCATTTAGTTGGTTCTTCATGCATGTTTTTAAATTAATAAAGCTGGATGAAGTAAGCATCATTACTTGTAAATAATGCTCTAGCATGGCCATTTCTTCTTTCAGTTCCAACGAAGAAGACAAGACTAGGGCATATTTGCCACCACATGTGCCTGCCCTTGGCAGACGTTGTAATGACACCCCTTTTTCTCAAACCTCAGATTCTTTTCCAGTGTAACGATGCAGACATCTGCTACAAATCCACCGGACTAGCATGGGTGATGAAATCTGTTTTTAGGATACTTTGTTATAAATTTATTTTTTTGTATGCTACTGGCAGGTTGAACAGAGCCAGGTTCACTCTAAGTCTCTCTTTGAATTGTCCCTTTCTCAAAAGCCAAAACAATTGTCTCCTAATTAATTTCTACTCCAAAGAGTGCTTAATATGATGTCTGGCACACAGTGGGTTCACATATTGAGATGGTATAAATTTGTTGTAAATTCAACTCCACTTTCTCATCAAATTGAGACTGTTAAATTGTGAACATATTTTTGGTTTCCTGCTTCATAAAATATGAGCACTCTACTCCCAGATGGCACATCCTCCAGAAACATATGGACAAGACAATTTATAAGGAGTGCTCTTTCAGGAGTCAGCTCCACTTAACAGAGGAGGCTGTAGGATTTTGCCCGGACCTTTCAAGCTACTCATTGAGGAGGAAGGTGAACAGGTCTTAGTCATGTAGCCAAGGGATTAAAAAAAAAAGTTTGCCATAAATCTCATTTCTTGAAGCATATGTCTTTTCATAATTAGGGATAGGGTCAGGTGGGGTGGGGATTTTTTGTCCCTACAAGTTTAGGGCACACATTTTATAGATGACTATATAATATGGTCCTTTTTGTAGTGAATATATAATATGGGTCTGTGTGTGTTTTTGTTGTTGTTGTTGTTGCTGTTGCTGTTGTTGTTATATATAACCAAAGTAGGCTATACTGGTCATTCCTGTTCATGCTCAGGGAGGACACCTGCAAAGAAAGAAAATGTCCTATTATTTATAGCTCCCTTACTACATAACACAATCCAAACATCGTTGCATACATTGTATCATGTGTTCTAATGCTGTGTCCTAGTGTGTCTCTCATGTTATGTTGAAATATGATCAGATAGTCAGAAATATGACCAGAAACATTATAACTAAAGAAGATGGCCTGGTAGAGATTAAGAAGCCCTAATTAGAAGAATCTTTCTCCGTGTAATGTCTCCTTTTACCTGAGAAACAGTGATGATTAAGTTTATGTGTCTACTTGGCTGGGCTAAGAGATGACCACATAGCTGCTAGAACAATATCTCTAGGTGTGTCTTTGAGGCTGTTTCCAGAAGATCTTAACATTTGAATCAGTGGACTGAGTAAAGATCTTCCTCACCAATTTGGGGAGGCATCATCTAATCTGTTGAGGACTTGAATAAAACAAAAAGGCAGAGGCAGGGCAAATTTACCCTCTTCCCCTCTTCCCTCTCTTTTCTTGAGCTGGGACAACCATCTCATATTCTACTATCCCTGGACATAAATGGTCCTGGACTATGGTCCTGGATCAAGACTTACAACGCAAGCCACCCCTACCCACCACCACTCCAGACTGCAGATTGTGGAACTTCTCAGTCTCCATAATTTTGTCGACAGTCTCTAATAATTAATGTCTTTTTTGTATATCTATATATTTCTATTGGTCCTGTTTCTCTGGGGAACCCTGACTAATACAGAAAGTTAGTTGCTTAAGCCAAAAGGTCATTTCAATCGTTTGAGCTTCAATTGTTGCATCTGTGAAATGGAAAATGATGCCAAATTCACTGGATTACTGTAGGAGCTTGAGATTCAGCATTTAGCATGCTCAGCAAATCAAATGGCACATTATTAATGGTTCAACAAGTATGAATAAGTATGCAAAGGTACATAATAGCTGGTTGTTTAGTAAGCGCGATAATTAGAATAGTTATTTCTAAAACCCAAATAACAAAAAAAAATTGTTGCCTACTATATAGTTCTACACAAAATAATTTGGAAGCCCAGAATAAGGAATACTGAATTTGGGGAAGATTAGACAATTTTCCTGGAGGAAAAGTGGAAGTTAACTTTGGTTTTGAAGTATGGCAGTTGTCTTCTAGGCAGGAAATATGCAAGGTAGAGTTATGTCACTGCAGATAGGGTGAACAACAGAAGTAAAGAGATAGTAAAAGAAAACATGGTACATTCTGGGGAAAATGGAATTTTTTATATATTAGGTCATATTCATGGTATATAGTGGTTGCAGAAAATACAATAAACATGGATGGCTGTGAAATAATAAACCCTATACACCATGCTAAAGGTTCATGTTTTGCTCTGGCAATGGGAGTAGCAGGGTCAGGTCTGTGTTTCTATTTGCTAACATACAGTTTACCTGGTTAAAAATCTGGTCTTTCCTTGTTGTGTTAACAGAGGTTAAAAAAAAAAAGCCTCAAGTCTGTTCTTAGGAGCACAATGTTTCAATGCCTGCCAGATATAAATAAAATGAGTTACATAAAACTATGCCTGACTTATCTGAAAACAATCCATTATTAATATAGTGAGAACAAATTCCATTTTTGGCTTTCCAATATAACTTTTGTAAATAATTCCCAGTGGCAGAGCTGGGATGTCTTTCTTATGTATTTTACTCTAGTGCCTGTAATATTTACAGTAGGCTGTGCTACCTTCTATTGTGAACATCCTCTACAGTGCCTGGTGCACACTAGGTGATCAGTAAGTGATGCTGCATAAACATTGGATGACTTCAATGGACTCTTTCGATACATCCCTTCACCCCCATTGTGTCTGCACTCCCAGGAAGCTTCCCTGATGTTGCTTTTCCTTTTAGGCCGATGGTAGCTGGAGCTGGGGCAGCTATTTATATTCTTAAATTGTGTGGGACACTGTCTCTTAGAACAATAGTGAGGACAGGGTCCCAGACATTTTGCTATATGCCAGATCAAACAGTCTGCTAAGGTGTTTTTCCAGGCCCCTGTAATCCCATGACTAGTATTTGTAGGAGATTTAAATCATGTTTGCATGGTTTAGCAAGATGGAATCAGAGAAATAATGTTTAAGCATTGAGCATTTCAGTGGTTCACAAACACATCACAGCTTCTATTTACTTTCCATTTAAAACACAAGTTGAAGTCCACATAGTTAAAAATCCTCACAGAGGCAACAGGCAGGGAGAGTTACCTAGTACTTGTTATACTTTCAGCACTGTACTAAATACATCATCCATTAGTTTTTTGAATCCTTACGATTACCATAAAATGTAGATATTAATTGTTCCAAGTTTCTGATGGTGAAACAGAAATATAGAGATGTTAAATAACTTGTCCACAGTCTTGCAGCTATTAAGAGGAAGAGCAGGGATTTGAATGTACATCTGCCTGCCTCCAAAATCCTGTATGGGCACAGCCTTTTATTTAAAACCCAGACACTGAAAAAAAAAATCCTGTTTATTCTTCTGTAAATTTCTACCATCTGCTGAGAAGCTGGAGCATCACCTAGCCTGAACACTGTCTTATTACCAGCAAATAAATGTCAGGGTAAAGACCATAGAAATCATCTGTTACCTCAGTCTTCAAGAAGTGCATCCACCCCCACCTGACAGCGCTTTCCAGCAATGCTGGGAAATATAAATAGATTAGTGAGTCTGGAGACTTAGGGGGTGCATAACCTTATGTTTTTGAACATTTAACTTATTAAAATTCACAAAGAAAGACCTTATGGTGCCATCATTTTATCCAACCAACATCATCAGTATGGCTCAAGGGCTATGGCTTTCTACACTCACCCTAGCAGCAGTGAACATATGGTTTTACTTCTCTCTAAAGCCTCAGGGCATCTGACAGTACCTTTCATGGATAATGTATAAAGGCTGCCATACCGGTAGGTAACTTCTGTTCCATCAGTACTTCCTTAGTGCCAAGAATGCTGAACAAATTCCAGGAGGTTTTGAACTGACCTAGGTCTAGTCTGTCAACAGTAACAACCTTAGGAGCAGCAGGGGCAAATGCTTCCTGTTTAACTGCGCTTTGGAGTTCTTCTATGTTTGCCTGAGCTCCTTAAAGAAGGAGCATCTGTAACACAGTTAAGCCACAGGTTGTAGTTGCCACATTTTTTAGTATTGCTTTGACTGTGTTACTTTGTTCTTTTTGATATGTGCTTTACTGCTCCTGGGTTAGAAAATACAACTTTTTGTTACACTAGCCTCAAGGAACTATGGAAAGTATGCTTTGACAGTGCATTCAAAGAAAGTAAGGTAGTTGAAAATAGTTTTGCACATTATTTCCCACATTGCCTATAGCAGCTGAGCTATAAATAGCATCACTATGGGAACTGAACAATGAGAACACATGGACACAGGAAGGGGAACATCACACACACACCGGGGACTGTTGTGGGGTGGGGGGAGGGGGGAGGGATAGTATTAGCAGATATGCCTGATGCTAAATGACGAGTTAATGGGTGCAGCACACCAACATGGCACATGTATACATATATAACAAACCAGCACGTTGTGCACATGTACCCTAAAACTTAAAGTATAATAATAATAAAAAAAGAAAGAAAAAAAAAGAAGCATGTGGTATGTTCACGAAACAAAAAACAACAACAACAAAAAATAGCATCACTATGTTTTGGTGTCAGTATCTTCCTAGTAATTAAATACAGTTTTTTTTTCTTTTATTATTATTATACTTTAAGTTTTAGGGTACATGTGCACAATGTGCAGGTTTGTTACATATGTATACATGTGCCATGTTGGTGTGCTGCACCCATTAACTCATCATTTAGCATCAGGTATATCTCCTAATGCTGTTCCTCCCCTCTCCCCCCACCCCACAACAGTCCCCGGAGTGTGATGTTCCCCTTCCTGTGTCCATGTGTTCTCATTGTTCAATTCCCACCTATGAGTGAGAACATGTGGTGTTTGGTTTTTTTGTCCTTGCGATAGTTTGCTGAGAATGATGGTTTCCAGTTTCATCCATGTCCCTACAAAGGACATGAACTCATCATTTTTTATGGCTGTGTAGTATTCCATGGTGTATATGTGCCACATTTTCTTAATCCAGTCTATCGTTGTTGGACATTTGGGTTGGTTCCAAGTCTTTGCTATTGTGAATAGTGCCGCAATAAACACACATGTGCATGTGTCTTTACAGTTTAATCTGCAATCCATTATCAATTGTTCAAGAGGGTCAACATCTCCTTTCCACTTTCCCCAGGAATTCTCATATTGAGGTATAGTGCAGTAGATTTATCAAAGTCCTGGAAAGCAACTAAGCTGAGCAGTGAATTTTCAGTTATGTTGGAGAGGAAACACATGGATAATTTTCTCATCTTTGGAATTTACTATAGGATAGTGAACACAAAGAAGATAGGCTTTGGAATCTGATTTGACCAGGTCCAAGTCCAACCTCCACTAGTTCTGGGTCATCTTCAGCAATACTTAATTTGCTAATTACCAGTATTCCTATTTATTTTCCTTCCACTTCCTTCCCCTTATTCATATGAATAACTATTACCATAATTCACACACTTGTCTAGGAACCCACATCAGTAATCACCATTGACTTATTTATGACACATCTAATTCTTATCCCTGTGCTTCATAATCTGTGTTCAATATCTATCCTGGACTTTACCTGTCCTCATAAGCTCCATAAAGAAAAACTCTAGTAAAAGGCATTAATTTTTTTCACCTGGTCCACAGCCTCTACATGGTCTCCTCCATTTCATTCATGTACTCTTTACAGTCTATTGTCCACAAAATTTACCTCCATAATACTCCACAGCCAGAGTGAACCTCTTAAAATTAGATCACCTAATTCCTTTGCTGAAAGCCATCCCTTGGCTCAAATTAAAATTCCATACCCTTTATGATTGCCTACAAGACTCCGGCTCTGGCCTATCTCTCTCTCCTCATTTCTTTCTACTTTTGATCTGACCACTCTGTTCCCAGCAACTTAGCATTGTTGATGCATCATGAAGACATAGAATTAACTCTCATTTTAGGACATTTTCCTCTGCTGTTTCCCCTACCTGGAATTCCCTTCCCCGTGATATTTATGCTAGATCCTTCACATCGTTAAGGTTTAACATCGCCCTTGAGCATCATATTTAAATGGAATTTGTCCCCATCCTGACTCTCTGTCCTCTAACTCTGGTGGTGGCTCGGCATTTGATTATGACTGTCCCCAGTTTGTGTGTTTATTTATTTATGACATTAATGATTTTTATTTCTTTTGCTTAGTGTTGAAACTCTAGTATTCACAGAAGGATCTGCAAATAACAGCATTACATATTTGTTGACTAAATATGTTAATAAATGAATGAATGAGATCCACTTTTAGAAAAATAATTCCTCCCTTAAAGGATTGCGGTAAGGATTAGAATGAAAATATAAGGCAATTACTAACCATGTTGGGCATAAAGCTCTCACAAACTGTTGTTACTGTTACTACTGTTGTTTCACAAAAATTTTGATACACATTACAATTCTTGGACACATAATAAAAATGCAACATACTTAGGTCTATTTTTAATGTATTATTATTTATTATTATTGATGACTAAATGTGATCATCACCAGGCTGAGACTTGCGTGTGATTTACAGTATCTGTGACTGCCATTATCTGTTGATGTGTGCTCATGTAATTATCTAATTGTGACTTTTTCAGTATTATTTGCTTTGGTAATACCACCCTCAGATTAATTTTAACTTAAATTTTTATCTATAATTATTGTTTAATGTATCTTCCAATATATTACACCAACAATGGTGTATTAAAATGATTTTGTATGCAGAAATTGTGCGAAGCAGACATACACAGACACAGTCATATGTTTTACTGTTCTACTTCATTTCCCAAATATTTTCATGTGCTTATTAATGGGGCTTCATTGTGAGGCTCAGCTTGCCCCCTCGCTGTATCCATCCCTTAACAGACTTACAGGTATCAATTTAATGTCCTGTCCATTTGGCAGCTACAGAGTAGGAATGGATGCAGGACAGAGAAAGATAACTGGAAAATCTTTGCAGGATTTTAGCCCAATTGCTTCAGTCACGGTAGCCAGACTCACTTTTGAAGTTTAGTCCGTTAGACACTACATCTGCACTGAAGTCTTCCCTGATGCCCAAGGGCAACTTGCTGAGCTTGTTTGAATTGTCCATAGTCATTTGCTCTGTCACATCTATGGAAGGGCTGGCCCTCCTCTGCAAAGCTGAGGAAGTTTTCATGCCTATTTAACTATTTCCTTCTAATACATTCTCCTGTGACCTCTATAACAGAGGACTTTGTTCAGGACCACCTGCTCCTCTTCATTAGACCTCCCTGGCTACACTATGGGAGATGAAGTGTTAAGTGCTAATGTGCCTCTCTCTAGTGATGAGAGCTAAGGATCCTTGGGGGAGGGGAATATTGCAGGAAAGCCTTCATTATGCCAAGAGTTCCACGGCAAGCTGTCCTCTGGATTGTGAGTCTATTCACTGTAAGAGTAGCTCTGCAAATGACTCACTTCAAGCATTAACATCCACATCAAGCCCTCTTAATAATTTAAAAAGAAAACAGGGGCAGGGGGAATGCCACCTAGTTATGCCCCATTATTGTTTGATTAGTTTACAATAATAAACCACCACTAGAAACAAAATTTACTGTATTTATTGTGGCATTTTCTGTATCCTGAAAAGGTATTCTTGAATTGAAGGTATATTTTAGTATCACTGATATTTTAGAATTTAGAAAATGCACATGTACACAGAGCAAAAGTGAAGCTATTATCACCTGGCATTATAGTACCGAACTTGACATAAATCTGATCCTAGAGATTCCCTGTCCCTTTGTAAGGTACTTTCGAGTTATCCAAAGTCAGTTTGATACATTTCAACCTCAAAGCACAAAACCTATTCTTGTTTCTTTGATGTGAGTAAACACTAATCTGAAGCTTACTACACATTATTTGCCCTAAGACCATCTAGGATCTACCCATTGCAGACTTACCAGGCAAGGCAGCCTATTGTTCAGAGTCTAGCTACAATTTAGGAAAATAAAATGTTTCATAAGGAAAAAGAAAGCTAGATGTCTTTGACTTATGCAGCAAGTCAAAGATAAAGAGACTTTTACCCTGTGATCTTTATTACCAAATAATACTGTACCCAATACAAACCCCAAAATTCACCTGAGATTAGACCTTTTCTTAGGAAATCTCATGATGTGCCCTTGATGTGAGTCAGAGACATGAAACTGTTGAGCTGTTTTCCAATAGGCTGTCAATAACTAAAAGAGATGTCAAAATAGTGGGATTTGTTCACTCCAGATACGTTATTGGAATAATAGAATAAGCTGGATTTTTCCTGCAAAGTCCCAATTGCATAAAGTTTTTATTAACAAAATTAAGTCAATAAATGTATAACTTCATGTAGTTCTTCATTTATGTTTTTTGGAAAAAATCCTCATGTTGCTAGAACAATTTTTGTAAAGAATCAACAATAGCAGATATGTTTGTTTTCATTAGTAAAGCTTTAATCAAGATATAATTCTTCATTTAAGAACCACTTGAATGACTCCTCCTAGTTACAAAAATGGAAGTAGCCACCCATTCAACAGATTCATCTTTTGTGATTTGATGAAGGCTAACTTTTTAATAATTTTCATAAGAATCTCTGCACTAGTTGGCATAAGAATCTCTAGGAAGAAAGAGAATGAATCTCTTGTCTCTTCTCCAGATTTGACGTTAGGAAAACCTGTCAGGGAAGATAAGGAGATTATAAAGAAGGCCTTCTGCTATTATGTAAGATATATAAAGTTTATACTTTAAAGTCTTCAAAGATCACATAAAATTATCATAAATAATTGCCTCAAAGGATTGTTGTGAAGATTAAATGAGGCATATAAAGGACATAGAAAAGCACCTAAAAACCCTGATATTTGCTGAGATACACAAATCACATCCTTTTCAAGAAATATAGAATGGATTCAGTCATTGCCATGTAAACATTGCTCAGTGAATGTTAATGTTATTATCATTTTACTAGTCATTAAACTTCTATGTACAGTAAACGCTATGATAAATGAAATCTCATCTATATTTTTTCTACAGTGAGATTCATGAGTCATTTTATATTTATTAAAAGAAGTGAATGTCAACATGATGTGCCATATTTGAAAATGACTAACAAATCAATTTCCAGTCTCTGTACTAGGTTCAGTTTATTCTTTTTCTTACTGGAATTTAAAGGAAGTGATTAGGGACAGGTTTGAATCTGAGATTTCCAATGGGAAAATTACTATCCTATGAAGAAACTTTAAAATTAAAATGACCCTATCTTCCAATTCCCCAGCTACAGAAGAGCAATTGCTACTAAAATTCTGACATTAGCTACACTTAGGTCATTATCTGTCTAAAACCAAACTTAGGTTATCGGTCTGTCCCTATAAACTCTCCAAATGCCTGTTTGTTTACTGGCTGTAGCATCCAATAAATTGAGAAGAGAAGTGTCCATGTATTATTGCCCATGGTGCATAAGGTTTTCTTTTCTTTAAACAATGCTAAAATCCCTTGGTCATTGCCATGTAGATTTTTGTTTTAGATTGGAAAATATCAGGTCACTGAATATAAAATATGATTTGGCCACACGCAACTTATAGGAGTAGCACTTGTTAAGCATAACCACTTCATGCAACTCCCTCCCCTCTAGTGGTACAATGATCAAGGAAATGAGCAAACTAACACATGGCACTTCTCATAGAAAGGACATAAATTAGCTCATTGCCATAGGCTTTTTTGTTTATTTGTTTGTTTATTGTTGCTATTTGTTTTCCTGATTATAGATTCAATGGTGCTTTCCTCTTGTGGATTTTCTTTGGTATTTTACCTAAGTCTCTCCAAACACACCAAATGCCTATATGTTTGCTGGCCTCTGAGAGTCACTAACAAAGTGTTTAAAAGAAGCAAAATCAACGGCCTTCTCACTTGATATGAAGAACCCACTTGTAGAAGATATGGCTCAAAAGTCTCTTTTCAACACAGCTGTGCTAACAGATTGCTGATGAGTGAGTGACCTTTTTCATCAGAGCAGTTCAAAGCTGCCTTTCCAACTTGGCTTTTAATTTAATTATCGTTTGAAGGGAGGAAAATCCTTTTATGCATCACTGAGAAAGAGACTATATCTTGGGACTACAATGACGATGATCTTGCCTATTGCAAGGCCTGAGAACTGTCTGATAAAAGCAAAACTTCGTTCCAGATCAGAGAAGCATTTAGGTTAAAAATAATTGGGTTGCTTTTCAGATAATACAGAACTTAGGTAGATTGAAAATAGGAAAAGCAAATGTTCTCTATAAATCTCAGACCCTACTTGGGACAATAAAAGTCTTTGAGCTGATGGTTACCTTGTTTTATTTGATTATTTCGGGGGATAATTTTTGTTTTAATTCTAATGTGAACCTTTGTATATTGCTTTCCCATGTGAACCAGGGAAGAAAACATCGCATGGGTTTATTTATCCAAACACTATTGAAATAGCATGTATGAAAAAACGAATAACTTAGGCAAGGCTAAGTGATTTCTGATCAAGAGATTAATAAAGATGCTGTATTTACTAACTTTGAATAGAGGTCCCAAATTCACAAGGCTTCTCTCTCATTCCTACTTTGCTATGCTCACCCATTATGTAGTGGATGACTGGTCTTGTTCTCTCCAGGTAAATGAGCCTATAGTCCATAGGCCAATATCCATTATGGGTTAACTCCCGATCTCGACTTTGTTCTCAGCTTGTGTGTTGAAAAATTGTTCCTGCCCTGCCATCTGCTTGTCAATCTGCCTTTGTTATCTTCACTTCCGACCTCTTGCCTCCTTTCTTTTGTATAGCTTACAAGGTCTTGATAATCCCATAGGAGATACTTTCCAGGCAGGCACCAAACATAATGTTAACCATTAGGAACATAAGAATAAGGTATATCCTCTTTCATTTATATGTTTTGTCTCACAGTAAAGATAGGCAGAAAGATCATTTCAGTAAAGTGGGATATTAGCAGGTGGTCTTCTATGGGTTGATTTAGGTCCTAATGCTCCTTTCCTCCTGCAGGTCTCTCGTCCCCAAGGGCCTTTACGTTCTTGGCTTCCACCTGGTGGACAGAGAAAAAAAGAGGGTGAAGACTTTGTGAGGAATTAGGGGGCCAGATTTGTTGTTAGGTATATTTATTTCACTCCTGTCCATTGTCAGATCTTGTTCATATGGCCATACACAGCGTTGGCTAGGCTTGTTAATTTTCTATTGCCATTGTAACAAATCGCCACAAATGTAGTGGCTTAAAAGAGTACAAATTAATTTTCTTACAGTTTCAGAAGTTAGAAGTCTGAAATCAGTTTAACTGGGCAAAATCAAGACTTGAAAAGGAGAATCCATTCTCTTGCCCTTTTCAGCTTCTAGAGGGTGCCCTAATTCCTTCGCTCATGATTTCTTTACAGCATCACTGCAAACTTGCTTCCAAGGGCATATCTTCTATTACTTGGTATTCTCCTTCCTCATTTTTATAAGAGCCTATCTGAGCACACTGGCCCCAGGTTGATCACAAAGGCTCATGCCCCGCAGTGTAAGAGCCTTAATTTAACCACATATGTCAAGTCCCTTTTCCCGTTTAACATAACGTCTTTACAGAGTCTTGAGTTAGGACATGAACATCTTTCAGAGCTATCATTCAGCCTATCATAGGAAGAAAATAGTCTTGTTCTGTGCTCTGGGGGAGAAGGAAACTGATTTGGTGAACAGTTTGCCAGTATTTATAATAATAAAGTCTATTACATATTGCATATTTACTTTTTATGATGTGTATCGTATCTGGTATATCAACATACATATAAATACCAGATAAACATTTTATTCGCATTGCCTTAATTACTCACCAAGTCTATGCATGAAGTATGATTATTTCTAATTAACAAAGGCATAAAAATAAGGCTTAGAGGATTTAAGTACTTGCCCAAAGTATCAAGGTTAGTGGTGGAGTTGGATTTAAAACAAGGTGTGGCTGGCTGTAGAACCTGTCCCTCTTTAACACTATAAGGCACTGTCAACATAGACTGAAACACAGGATACTATTTTATTAGACCACAGAAAAGGAAACTTTAGCCCAAAGCAGAGCTGCGGGGTTAACTTCACTGACATTAGATACAAGGATTGTTACTAATTTTCAGTTGATGACTCTTACTTCCCAGGGGCTACAATCTCTCATTGCCTCTTGATCTGTGTCTCCCTCCAGCTCTTCCTGCAAACCTACTAGTTGCAATAGTTGGCTCCTTGTCGTCTCCACCAATCTCGGAATCTGTGACTAAAACAATTCTCTACATTCTGTCACTCTAGACCTAAAGTGACCCCAGCCATGGTGAGGTATTGAGATGGGGAAGGGAATGATAATAAAATTTAGGTAAGGAAGAATTCAAAAGACAAAAATGTGGGGCAGGGATCAGGGCAGGCTCAGAGAGGCCAAGGGCCTGGGTGACCACTACTTGGACAGTGGGCTTCAGCAGAGAGAAATGTCTTCCACCCTTCAGAACAGCAGACCTCCAGGTTTTCTGCCTCATATTGCACATACCAAGATTGCATGCCAGAATCTCTCTATCAAAAAGATTTTGATTTGTATCTTCTCAAAAGAAATTACAGATTCTGTATGGACTCTTTCTTTTGGCAGAAATTAAGTTAATATGCCAGCATATGGTGACCCAAGTGACCCTTTTTCAAAAAAAAAAAAAAACATGAAAGTGAATCATTGTGGTTTGTACTGACAAGCACTGAGAAATGGTAACCATTCTTTCTCTTTTTTGTAGTGACATCTGTTAACTTTCTCATAATGTCTATATAATGGACAGTAGAAGATAGAATGGTACAATTTAGTAAGTCTTTGCTGCAGAAACGTCCCCAGTCTCACTAAATGAGGATGACCCACTAATTTAAAAACCAACAAACATATTTGAAACTCCTGCTTGTTTGAATTCATGATAAGATACTTCTGTTACCCAGTTAGCCAAACCTGAAGTCATCAGCTCTTTTAAATGAAATATTCCAGAGGACACCACTTTCATGTACAAAGCCATTTTAACACAGTGGGGTGTGAAGTGGACAGAGTGCTCTAACTTATAACCAACTTTTCAATAAATGTGGTCAACATATATTCAGCAGGGACCTACTCTTTTCCAGGCACCAGGCTAGATGGTGCAGGGAATCTAGGTTCATGTCTTGTCTTTGTTAATAATTAGCATTGTGAACTTGAGGAAAAGTACCATTTTCTAAGCCACGGTTTTCTTATCTCTAAAATGAATATAATGATACTTGACCAATCAGCCTTAGAGAGTTGTTGAGGATTTCAAAGAAGGTAATATATTTCACAACTCTTTTGTAAATGATAATAAAGATTATACAAGCATTTACTCTTCATATAAATGTGTTGTGCTTGGCATTCAATTCAAACATGCTGGGTTCATTTAATTTTCAATTCTGATGAAAGGGAACTTACTTTCTTAAAGATTATTTGAAAATAATCATCTATCTACTCCCTCACACTGAATTGCATAAGGTTGCTCTATAAATTTCTTGATAACCTGTAGGCTAATTCCTTAAAACCTTAAACGTCTTTCTGGGCTCCCTTGCATTATGTACAATACCATTGTTGCCAACACATGAATGCAATACTCATGAATATATAATGCATAACTATTCACCTCTGACATATTTAAGTATATGCGTGTTATGTCTCCTGACAAAATTACAGAGTACAAATTATTTCAATTAATAATCATGCTTTTCATGAAATTAATTACACATTACATTGAGATTTTGAAATTGCATGGTGAAATATAGTTGCAAACACAGCTATTAAAACTGCATTAGGAAATCTCATTCTACCCAAATCTCTCTCCTCAATCCATGTTTCAAACTTTGTACTAAAGAGTCAACTAACTTGTGTTTCTTTACCTGATAGTGCTCTTTATAAGAACAGCGGACTTTTTATGTACATTATTTCAAACCTTCTAGATAGGATACTAGATGATCTTATGATGCATATTTTTACTGGGAAAGGCATTGGGAAAAAATAAGAAATAAAAAAACACATAAATGTGTGTCTAAATAAGTGTGTTATACATTTAGTTCCACAAAATCATAGGACTGGGAGGGAGTTAATATAGTCTGAACTTCCCGTAGGTGATTGATTCCTTCCTTACAAGTACTTTGCAAAGAGTTGACCAATCCAGCATTTTATCTTCCAGTATGGAAGAGGTCACGACTACTCAAAGAAGCACATTCCATTGTGGGTAACTTTTTATATTGAATAGTTTTCTTTTAATTTTTAAAAATTAATTATTTAGCTGACACAATGGTAGGCTCAAGGATAAAGAGAACGAGAAATAGTCCATATCTTCTAGCAGTTTAGAATCTAGATTAAAATATGAAAAAAGAATGTTGAACTTCTCTATCAAATACATTAACTCTCTGTAGTCACAAGTGTGAAAATGACTATACCAAGGTAAAATTATTTGCTGATTTATAATTTATACTATGTCTTATTCCAAGGTATATTAGAAATTACTTAGAACACAGTTCTTATTTCCTAATTAGAGGATACATACAAGTTAATGTGAACAACTTACAGTTTTCCTGAAATGGAAATACAAAATAAACTTGCTGACCACATTTTTGTATAAGAAATATTAAATAGCATTTAAGTGATATCATCATATATAATTTGAAAAAGAAAATCTCCCTTGATTGTTCCATTGGTCTGTAGTAATTAGATTAATTTTAGATATCAGAGCAACTATGTATAGTATTCATAATAGTTTATCACATTCACCTCCCAGCATATAGATACATTACTTTCTATGATACGTACTTCTCTCTATGACATTTGAACAACTTAATACATTGGAAGTTGTTTGAGAGGACAGCTTTTTAAGTTAAATTATTGGAACCCAACTTAAGTCCCCTTAAGATTATCCTCTTATAATAGAGACTTATACATGAAATACGCAAGTTCACCTGCCTATGGCTTTCTAAGTTCTGAATTGAAACAAGATACCTTAAAGCAATTTTTAATTTAGTAATTATTTAAAATAACCAAAAAGAGAATAAAGGTATATAATATTTTAGTAGGAATGATAAGAATTTATAATACCCTAAGAGTGAATGTGAAATAATAGATATTCCATTCTGCTGATTGTAGGTCATTAAAACTAGTCTTAACTTGTGCTCTTGTTTTAGATTTTCATTTGTTTAACCTAATTCATTGTGACTCTTCTTGAAAGTAACATTACTGAGATACAATTCACATTCCATACCATTCCTCTATTTAAAGTGTACAGTTGAATTCAGTAGATTTTATTGCATGCACAAAGTTATGTAGCTATTAATCACATTCTATTTTTTGTGCATTTTCATCACACCGAAAAGAAACCCCGTACCCATTAGCAGTCATGTGCCTGCTCCCCTCTGAGCTGAAGAACAAATAATCTGTTTTCTGTATTTATAGATTTGCTCAATCTGGACATTTTTTTGTAAATAAAATTATATAATGTGTGATTTTTTTGTAAGTGGCATTTTTCACCTATAATAATGTTTTCAAGATGCATCCATATTGTAGCAGGTATCTCTATTCCACATCTTTTTGTTGAGGAATAATGTCCTATTGTGGTAATATTACATATTATATATTAATTTGTTGATGGACATTTAATTTTTTTCCACTTTTGGGCTGTTAATAATCTATAGATGTTCATGTTTACATTTTTGTGTGGACATTATGTTTACATTTATTTTGGGTATATACCTGGGGTTGGAATGCTGAGTCATATAACTATGTGGTTAACATGTGGAGAAATGGTCAAATCTATTTTCACAGGACTGTAACATTTTGTATTCTCACCAGTAGTAGTTTGCGGGCTCCAATTTCTCCTCATCCTCCCCAACGTGTTATGATTGGCTTTTATATATTATTTTTTATTTTAAAAACATGACAGATAAAATTATATGTACTTATATACACGATGATGAAACACATTTTCAATAGATAAATCTGGGTAATTAACATGTGTTAGTTCACAGTTACCATTTTGTAGTGAAAACATTTAAAATTTACTCAGCATTTTTAAAGAATATAATATTATTATTAACTATAGTCACTGTTGTACAATAGACTTGTTTAACTTATTTATTTGTTGAACTAAAATTTTGTGTTCTTTGACCAACATCTCACCCACATACCCCTCCACCTCTAATGCTCCAGCCCCTGATGACCACCATTCTACTCTCCACTTCTATGAGATTAACCCTTTAGATTCATCATGTGCTATTTGTCTTTCTCTTCGTGGCTTATTAGTCTATCTTTTATTTCCATACTCTTAGTGGATATAAAATATTATCTTATTGTATTTTGACATTGCATTTACCTAATGACTTATGATGCTCAGCATCTTTATATTTTTATTACTGAATTGCAAGAGATATTTACATATTCTTGACACAAACCCTAAGTTAGATATGTGACATAATTTTTTTCTTAATCTGTGGGTTGGCTTATAGCTTTATTAATAGAATCATTTCAGAATAAAACTTTTCAATTTTTGTGAGTCCTAATTTTAAATTTTTTTTCTTTTGTCGCTTGTGTTTTTGTTGTCAAATCAATGAAGGCTTTGCCTAATCCAAGATTGTAAAGTTTTCCTCCTGTGTGTTCTGTGTTAGGCTGTTCTTGTGTTGCTATAAAGAAATATCTGATGCTGAGAAATTTATAAAGAAAAGAGATTTAATTGGTGCATGGTTCTGCAGACTGTACAAGCATGTTTCTGGCATCTGCTCAGCTTCTGGGGAGGCCCCAGCAACTTTTACTCACGATGAAAGTGAAGTGGGCACAGGCACATCATATGGCCACAGAAGTAGCAAGAGAGAGAGGAGTGGGGGATACCACACAGCTTTAAACAACCAGATCTCATGTGAACTCACTCATCAACAAAGGGATGGTGCTAAGCCATTTATGAGGGAATCAACTTCCATGATCCAAACATCTCCCACCAGGCCCCTCCTCCAACATCGGCAATTATAATTCAATATGAGGTTTGGCAGGGACATATAGTCAAACCAGATCATGTCCTTTTAAGAGTTTTATAATTTCTCTTATATTTAAGCCACTGATTCTTTGAGTTAATTTTTAAGTATGACGTAAGAAAGGGATCCAGTTTCATTTGTTGTTGTTGCATGTAGATATCTAGTTTTTCCAGGAAAATTTATTGTAAAGACAATTATTTTCCCACTAAATTGTCTCAAAACCCTTGAAAATCAATTGTCTATTTATAAACATAAAAGTTTATGTAGGAGTCCATATTTAGTTAATCTACATGTCTGTTCTTTTTCTAATACCACATTGTTTTGATTAATATAGCTTTATAGTAAGTTTTAGAAAGTAGAATTCTGAGTCTTCCAATTTTCTCATTTTTGAGATTATTTGGACTTCAATGTTTGCTAGAATTTCTATACGAATTTTAGAATATAATTGTTAATTTTAGCCAAAACAAATGCAGCTGGTATTTGGCAGGGATTGTGTTGAATCTGTAAATAAATTTGGAAAATATTGCCATCTAATCCATGAAAATGGAATGCAACTACATCTATTAAGGTCTTCTGTGATTTCTTTGAATAATATTTTCAAGTTTTGAATGTAAAAGTTTTACATTTTTTGTTAAATTTATTACTCCATATTCTTTTTGATATCATTGTCAACAAAATAACTTTCTCAATTTGTCATATTCTTTTTGTGAGTTCATAGAAATACAATTATTTTTGTAAAATTATATTACAAGCTTACCAAACTCATTTATTAGTTATCAAAGATTCCCCCCTTCTTACCCTAGCAGTGGATTCTTCACTCCTACATATGAGATCTTATCATTTGCAAATACATATAGTTTTACTTCATCTTTTCCAGTCTGCATGACTTTTATTTCTGTTCCTTGCCTAATTGCCCAGGCTAGAACTTTCAGTACACTATCTAATAAAAATAGCCAAACAGGCATTCTTGTATTGTTCAAGATCTGAGACTAAAAGCATTTAGTCTTTCACAATTAATATGGTGTTAGATGGTGTTTATCAATATTATTAATGCCTTTTAAAAATCTACTTTTTGCCTTATTTATTTTCTCTACAGCTTTAGTATTTTCTATCTCACCATTTTCCATTGTAATGTCTGTTCTTTTTTCTTTTAACTGATTTTACAATGTTAAGGTTTCCAAAATGTCCTTTCATTATTGATTTTTAATTTAATTCCATTGTGGTGAGCAAACTTTGCATTATTTCCATTGTTTTAAAATTTTCGAGGCTTGTTTTATAGACTAGTGTTTGGTCTAAACTGGAGATGTTACATCATGCGCATACACTTGAGAAGACTGTGTCTTCCATGGTTGGGTGGAAATTCTGTAGATGTCTGTTAGGTCCTCATTGGTTTATCATAGATTTTAAGACTTCTATTTCATTTATCTTCTGCATAGGCATTCTGTCTATTATTGGAAGGGGGCATATTAAGGTCTCCAACTCTTATTGTTGATGTGCCTATTTCTTCCTTCAATTCTGTCCCCCTATTCTTATATTTGGGGGTTCTGTTAGGTGCACATATATCTATACTTTTTAATGTTTTCTAATGAATGGACTCTTTTTCATAATAAAATGTCCTACTTTATCTCGAAGAAAACTTTGTTTTAAAGTCTATTTTGTCAGGCATCGATATAGCCACTCCAGCTATTTAATGGTTATTGTTTACGTGATATATCTTTATTCCTTACTTTAACCTCTTTGTATCTTTAAGCCTGAAATGTGTCTCCTATAGACAGCATATGTTGGGTGCTACTTATATTATTTTAAAATATGATTTTACAATCTCTTCCTTTGTTTTGCTGCTAATGTTTAGTTCATTCACTTTTGATGTTATTGATATGGTTGTATTTACATCTGCCATTTTGCAAGGTTTTTTTCTGTCTATTTTGTATCTTTTTCTGTAGATATTTTCTGGTTTCTTTTGCAGAAAATGACTATTTTCTTAGTTGACATTTTACTTTTTAATGATTTTTGAATATTTTTGAGTATATTCTTAGTGGTTGCTCTACAGTTTACAGTATAAATTATTACTCATAAGAATCTTCAAATTTATATTAATTTCTGTGAGGTATAGAAAATTTATTTCTGTATAGTTGTCTTCCCTCTCCCCTTTTCTGATGCTGTAATTGTTATATAGTCTATGTATTTCGCAAACCCAGTATGATCGGCATTTTTCACCTGGCATAGATCTTCCACCTTATATATAATTGGAGGCTCGTTGGGGGAAGTGAAACTCAGACTTCTTGGCTGCATTTGCCTAAAACAGAGTTTTTTTGTAACAGGAAGCTGGTGGAAGGGCAGGAGAGTAAGAAATGCTGGCAGTCTGTTTCTTGCAGGAAAAAAAAAGAAAAAAAAAAAACAAACAAAAAAAAAACAAGAACAAAACCTTGAGCATTATGCTGGGAACTTAGGGACGTAGAGCCTGGTCTTATTGGTACACTGGGCAAGAGTAGAGCTTCTGCCACACTGGGCTAGGTGTGTGGAGTAAGTGGATAGTAGCTGATATGCCACAGACTTGCTGTTTTTAGCTAGATTTTGTAGATATTCCTCAAAAAATGTTTCTCCACTTTATGTATGCTCTTAGGAAAATTTCTAGAGACTTTATGTTTTTCTAACATAAATTGTAATCATATCATGCTTCTCTTTTACTTATTTATACTATAAAATTGCCTCTCCTCCTTTCTTCCCACACTTCAGAAAGGTTATTTTCAGCTAGTAGTTAAGATTAAATTGATCTGATTTAGAGAGAGGGTCTGCTGGACTCCTCAATCACCATTCCAGAAGTCTCCATTCCAGAAGTCTTACCTCAGATAATTATTTCTTATATCTAATTTATATGATTTGTTTGCAATTATTGTTTTTAAAGCTTTCCTCTTTTCATGGGCAGATCTCCTGTGCCATTTCTTCATAATGTATGCTCCATAAAGTATGCTCAGTGGTCCATTTTTCCTGGAGAGATACTCCTA
Organism: Hylobates moloch; assembly: GCF_009828535.3. Taxonomy (NCBI): domain Eukaryota; kingdom Metazoa; phylum Chordata; class Mammalia; order Primates; family Hylobatidae; genus Hylobates; species Hylobates moloch. The sequence goes on along the minus strand of NW_026652286.1, from coordinate 63,797,979 downwards.
TTACATGAGTTAGTGGTGGATGAAGACATAATTCCTTACATTTGCCTTATTGAATATCTCTTCTTAAACGCAGTAAATCCCTCTGTCTTCCTTTGTCATGACTTCATTTCTCCATGCTATATAATGTACTTTTCTTTAACTGTTCCTTGTATAACATGGTTTTTACTTTCCTCGTGATAGCAAACAGTCTATTAAAAACAACGTCCTATTTGTTGGTGTCTGTCTTCAGGTGTGGTGCCAAAAGCTCTTATCACAAACAAAGCTTAATCTGAAAAGCAAGGCAGAAAGTTTTCTTAATACCTCATTTTTTTGTTATAAACCATATTTGCAATGTTTTTCTGTGAACTTCTTTTTACAAACTTGACACATAATACCACATAGTTAGCTAAAACACCATATTCCTTTTTGTTTGCAATATTCTTAACTATGTCTTCCTCTAATTTTCTAAGTATTGTTAGAAAATATCCTGATTATCTACTGCAGCAAAGTTCATGGCGGTGGTAGTGAACTCTTTGGGTCATACCATTTGCCTTCCTTGTTAGGGCAAACTAAGAATAACAATAAGTGCTTCTTTGCCAAAGCAGTGGTGCCCTTTTGTCCCTAACTTAGTTGCCTCTTTCTTTAACACTTGGACAAACATTTTAAAGGCCATACAAGTTTTGTCTTTTATTACATTGTGTTGCTGCTTTTCTTATCTACACAGGGTTCTCATCTGTTCCACTAACAGAATGCTGTCCTCTCCAGGATATTAACCAGGTCTCATGCATCTCTCACTGTTTCATGCCATAAAATTGCCTCTCCTCATTTTCTGCTACATCTCAGATACAAATGTAATAGTTAAGACTAAAATGATCCAATTCAATGAATTCGTACTCGCATGTGAATAATTTATACTAGCATGTGAATGAATAACAAATTCATCTTCTTCCAAATGGTGTGTGTTTGTTTATTTCTAAGTAGATAGCACATGAATAGTAAGTATTCAGAGACTATGAGGGCAATTTATCTTATCATTGTGTCTTCAAGGTGTCTTTAAACTGTATCACATAGATGACAGGTTACTTTGCTTGTATATAATTATGGTACTAACAATAATGACACTGATGATGATAATTACTATTTTTCTGAGACTTTATGTTTTGCAAAGCACATTTATCATTATTATTTCATCTGATCTTTAAAAATATCTTGTGAGATAGGTATCATTATCATCACTTCCATTTTACAAGTATATTTATCTGAAAATGACTATGTATCAAATTAAAATTGTAGCATTGTCCCTGTTTTATTATAGCCACAAGGTAGGGAACACTGAATGACCTGGCTGAAATCTGTGCTTAGCCTAGATTTGAATAGTTATTTTTCTTAGGGAAGATTTTGAAAATCTGATTTTAAAATGTTGTTGCAATGAGAACATATAGGCACAGGGAGGGGAACAACACATACTGGGGCCTGTGGACGACGGGAAGCAGAGCATCAGAAAAAATAACATGCATGCTGGGCTTAATACTTAGGTGATGGGTCGATAGGTGCAGCAAACCACCATGACACATGTTTACCTATGTAACAAACCTGCACACCCTGCACATGTACCCTTTGCATAAAATAAAATAAAATAATATTGTTGCTATGAGAGAAAGTGAGCGAATTAATAACTTATTAGTAGCCAAATGATGCAGTACTGCTAGTGACGTTCTTTTGTTTGTTTTTTATTTTCTAATTTTGGGAGAAATTACTAAGTGCCCAGTTGCCCAATGACAGGAAATTGCATTAGCTGGTTGATAAAGTTTCAGGCTCACGCTCACCCTCTTCTGATAGTTTCTGGAAAAACCACTGAATTTTTAACGACTTGATTCCTAATTGCTTCTTCAGCTCTGCAAATGCAGTGTGAGGGTGAGAGGTAGAAAAAGAAAATGATGTGAGATGTAAAAAAGAAAATGTTTGGCTGGTGTTATAAAACAGTACACATTGCTTAAACGTAGACAGTAATAAAGGTGGCAATAAAGTATTTTCTGTCTCCTGAAAGTTTTCCATTTAAAGTGTTTTGCTGGGCAGTATTTATTCAGTCATCACTATTTTAGGCTGGAGATACAGATATTTATATATGATTTGGCCATTCTCAATTCACAGTTAAGTGGTGGAAAAATGTAACCAGAGAATTTTATTGGGTGTTAATCTGAGGCTTTAGTTAAAATTATTCAATCCATCATTTGTGTTGGTCCAAAAGGTAATATACACATACAGAAACAATAAATGAGCTTTAGAAAAAAAGTGAATCACTATATATTTTATACTATCAAAACTCTACAATGAAGGCATTAAGCTATTGGTTAGCTTTTTGCACTTCAAATAAGTATAATACCAATTTTTTTCCTTTTTTACTTGCAAATGCTTTGATTGATATGATTGATAGCCCATTTCTGCAAACAGGATTGAGATTTTAGGGAGGTTTGAATGTATACATAAAGTGATCCTCATCTAAGAGAGCTTGGAAATAAAAGTGAAAATGATGCTAAGATTAAGACAATTCAGTTTTTTATGAATAAGAACAAGCATATACATTTTCTTATTGAAGGTAGACAATGGCTCTGATAACCGTAACACTTTATCTAAAACGGATTAAAGTTATAAGCCCATCTGAAGTAAAACAAACAAACAAAAAGACTTAAGTAGAAGAGAGATCGCTCAATAATCACAACATAGATAAAGGAAAGCCTGAGAGCTGGATGTTACCAGTGTCTACTAAAACGTTGTTCCATGTAAAAGTTGACCAAATAGGATATAGTATATTTTAGAAAGATTAATATTCACATCCTATGTTCAGTCTGGAAAATGAGTATCCATTAAATTTTAATACATTCTATGACTTCATGAAGTGTTCTACTTTTATAATTATAGCTGCTTAAATTAACTATGATTATAACTTTTTATAACTTCATTTTTCAATTTCTATTCAGCAACTTTGTTTGCTTTATTTTTAAAAATAATATCCAACATTTCTTGATCCTCTCCTGTACCTCTCACATACCTACTCAGCTTACTCTCCGCACTCTGTCTCCTTACCCCCTCCATAACCAAGTTGCACTACCTAAGGAGATTTAATGATATAAGACTATAAGACAATGAGTTTGCCAAGCCCTGAACCAATGAAAAGGATAATAATAAGCTACAATTGTGCCTGGATTTACAAAATGCTGAACAGTCTGCTAAGCATTTTATGTAAATTACTTCATTTAATTTTCATCACATTATGATAAAGGCATTATTATTTTCACTCTGTGGTGAGGTTAGCTAAGTTGCCCAAGAGCGAGTTATCCAGTTGCAAAATTGAATTTAAATTCAGATCTGTCAGACTCCAATGTCCAGGATTTTAATCCAATAATATATGGACTTGGAGTCTGCTTATAATTTAAAATTTATTAAACTATTCACAAGATGATGAGAAAAATGTGAACTGAATTACATGTTTATTAGAGATATTATTGTACCTAGCTCCAACTACAGTAATGGAGCCAGAAAAGAATACAGTGCTTGTTATCCTACAGGCCAGATTTTGGGGGGATAGGTTCACTTTTTTATGTTAGCTGTTAAAATGCAAATGAAGATGTTTCTTGTGATGAGAGAGATTACAAATTGTGTTTTTTGAGTGCATTTAGTAGACCTATGTCTAAGCATGTACTTGAGTAAAATTTTACTATAAGCAAAAATTGCTTTATACCTTCCCCCTTGATTTAGTTATTTTGATGTAGGAATTGGAGACAAAATAACACTATATCTAGTTTATTCTGTCATTGTTAGAGTCTGTTTTATGCATATGTTGATTATATATACATATACATAATTACCATTTAATTGTGATTTTTAAATATTCCATATTCTTGCTGCTTGTTTGTCTATTAGCAATTAAATGAAGGTATAATACTTCCATCATAAATGTGAATTTGTCTGTTTCTCATTTTAATTTTTTTATACATATTGAATCCATGTGATTGTGCATACCTATGTAGAATTATGACACATTTCTATTGGATTGTTACCCTTATTGTAATGAAATATCACTATTTTTGTCTTAGAAATTAGTTTTGCATTATTCTACTTTGATATTAGTATATATACATATATTTATTAGTATATCTTATAAGCAGAAGATAAATTTTTGGTAGCTTGTTTTTATTTTTATTTGTTCTATTTGTAAATCTAGTCTGACAATATTAATTTTTAACTTGAAATATTTAGTCCATTTATATTTAATGTAAATATCAACCTAGTTGGATTTTTATTTATTGATTTCATTTGACCTAGGTGTTTCATAATTCTTTTTGTCTTTATTATTTACTTCCCTTAGATTAATAAAATATTTTTACTTCACATTTTTTCCCAAGTGCATATGTAACCAATTTGTACAGGTACAGTTTTCAATGATTACATTGAGATTAAATATGTATCCTTATTCAAGTACAATATAAATTATTATTTTAAAGTTTCCCTGGTAATACAGGAAACTTAGAATACTTTAACTGCATTTACCTATGTCCCTTATGTGTTAATGTTGTCACATATTTTTATTTTTTATATATTTTCATCCCATAAGGCATTACAATTATAGTTTTGTGTAGTCAAAATTTATTGGAATGTTCATTTATATTTTCCCATGTATTTCCCTTTTCTTGGCGCCTCACATCTTCCTTTAACTCAGTGTTTTTCCCTGTGATCATATTCTTAGCACATGAAAAATTTTCTGTAATGTGTTTTTAGTACATGACTTATTGGTCACCAATCCCCTCATTGTTTTGTTGGGTCAGAAAACATCTTAATTCTACATTTATCTCTGCAGAGTATTTTCATTGGGCACAGCATTCTAGATTGGAAGCTATTTTCTTCTGGGACTTTACAGCTATCATTATATATTTTACAGTTTTTATAATTCGTGTTGAAGAATCCACTGAACAGGCTTTTTGCTTTGTTGGAGATAAAATACCTATTTTTTCTCTATAATTTTTAAATCTTTTTATTGAAATATAACACATATAAAGAAAAGTGCATAATTTGTGTTGCATTTAAAAATTTCTCTTTGGCTCATAGCAATTTACCATAATGAACATAAGTGTAGTTTTATTTTCATTTATTTTGCGTGGGATTTGTAGAGCTTTTTGAATCAATAGGTTGATTTTTTCATCAGTTTTAAAAGTACTTCTTGGCCTCATTGTCTCTCCTTTTTACTTTTGGGATTAAAAAGTAAACTTATGTTTGACCTTTATGTATTATGTATCTCTGATGCTATTTATTGTATTTTACATTTGTTTTACTCTTAAATTTCAGTTTGGAAATTTTCTTTGACTTGTATTCTAGTTCATAAATTCTTGCATTTATTTTTTTTTAAATATGTCCTCTTAATCCCACGTAATATGTTCTCAATTTCAGATATTTCTCATTTCTAGACTTCCCATTTTATTATATTACATAGATTTTAGTTATTTGATGAAACTCTATATAGTCTCATCAATTTTTTCATCTATTTTTTTCTATTCTTCCATTTACTTTACTATAAACATTTCAGTTAGTCTTTGTTATGTAATATCAATATCTAGATCATCTCAGATTCTGCAACTATTTTCTGGTTTTTTTTTTTATTATTTTAAATCGCATGACCTTTTTTGGTATATCTAAGTTTTGATTGCAGGGCAGACATTGTTAAAAAAATTACATAGGCTTCTAATGATGTTGTCATTATCCTGAGAAGGTGTGTCTTACCTTAAAAAGGCCAATAGAATGATAGGTGCTCATCTTAATCTAGTCAGATACTGTGCAGGGCTGGGGCTTGGCTTCAGGTTTCTTAAGACACCAGTATATCTCTGGCTGTCTTCCAGCTTTATAGCTAAGAATGTGCTGTGCTCTCCATGGCTATTCCTCCTCCCCTTGCCAGTGGACTCCACATTCTAACCTTTGGTGTTCAATACTGTCAAAACTTTTGCTCTGCTTAATAAAGATTTTCCACTTAGTTTTAAAGTCTTCCACATACATTATCACAAAATATTACAAATGACCTAAAGGCAAATCAGGTTGTAGGTAGGAGAATTCCTAAGTTTCTATCAAAATAATTATTGTGCATCCGTAGCCTTCTGAAAGCATAAACTAGAGATTGCCAACCTCTTTCTGTAAAAGACCAAATTGTAAATATGTTGGGCTTTGTGGGCTTACAGTCACGGTTATAACTACCGAACTGTATAGTTGTAGCCTGAACACAGCTATAGATAATGTTTAAACATATTATTAGCATGGTTATATTCTAAAAAAAACTTTATTGAAAGATACTGAAATCTGAATTTCATGAATTTTCATGAAGTATTCTTCCTTCATGTTTTTTTCAACCACCCAACAATGTAAACAAACATTTTTAATTTGTAGGCCATAGAAAATATGCAGTCAGCCTCATTTAGTTCCCAGATCATAGTTTGCCACTTCTGATATGTGACATGGATTCAGAACCTCTTACTTGATTCCAGAATTAGCACATACTCTCCGACTACCAGTGGCTATAGCTTGCCTCTCCCAGTTTCTTTCTCTCATTTGAATATTATCTTGCTCGTGTTGTAGTAGAGGCTTTTTTGGTAACTTTAAGCAGATAATTTCCATTTTACATAATTTTTCTGGTTGTTCTTAGAGGAACACTAGTCTGTCACTATCGCATCTCACATGAAAGTAGCTGTACTAAAACTTTGTTATTTTTTTTTTGCTCTAGATAAAGATATATAATCTTCACATGAGCCAATATAATGTTATTTTGGTTGAATTAATAATGTTTAAATTGTTATGTGTCTAACATTGTGCTTTGCAGTCCATGCATATAGATACATTAGATATAGTCTCTACACTCAAATTTCTTATAAATAATATCTAACATTTAATATATAGATTAATAAATTCAGTATAATATAATCGTTCGTGAGGTGCACACATATATGTGGAAGTGAAGGAACACAAATCTAAGCACATAGTACCGTCAGAAGTTTTAAGAAATAAACTTGCAATGCAACAATAAGACCTCTAAATTTAACATTCTAGGCACAGAGAAAGTGTAAAAAAAAGAATGGAGGTAAAAACAGCAGCTGGGTGCAGTGTCTTCTATCAGTAATCCCGGCACTTTGGGAGGCTGGCACAGGAGGATCACTTAAACCCAAGAGCTCGAGACCAGCCTGAGAAACGTAGTCAAACTTCATCTCTACAAAAAAGTAAAAAATCAGCTGGGCATGGTGGTGCATGCCTGTAGTCCCAGCTACTTAGGAGGCTAAGGTAAGATGATTTCTGGAGCCCAGAAGGTCAAGGCTGCAGTGAGCCATGTTCGTGCCACTGCATTAGAGCCTAGGTGACAAAGCAGGACCCTGTCTGAAAACAAACAAACCAACAAAAACAGCATGCTGTATGCAGAAACTTGAGGGCATTTTTTCATCATTGAAGATGATAAGTTGAGTGAGACATGGCCAGAGACATAGAGAGAGAAACAGACAGGTCATAGAATTCTTTTATGGCAGGCCTAACAACTTGGATTTTTTTTATCCAAAGAGAATTCGACATATTTTCAAATGAGATATTTTGTGCATAGAGACAATTTTAAAGAAATTACTGTAAGTGTCCAGAGGCTCAGAGAATTTGATCCACATGCCTAAGATCATAAGGCCATTCGGTGGCGGTCCAACTTAAATGACTCGTTTTGGAAAAAAGTAGAGTAATAAGCTTTCCCAATACAGAGAAGAAAGAACTGAGAATAATTTTGAGTAACTTAGTATAGTCAAAAACGTTTTTAAAATGCTAGAATCAGAGGACTTGATTTCGAGCAGTTATTTTACTGTCTAATAAGATATGTGTGGAAAATTGTATGGATGAGTAGGAGATATTAACCTACCTGTAATAATGATGATACTGCTTTTTTATTAATTTTTTTTTTTTTGAGACGGAGTCTCGCTCTGACACCCAGGCTGGAGTGCAGTGGTGCGATCTCGGCTCACTGCAAGCTCTGCCTCCCGGGTTCACACCATTCTCCTGCTTCAGCCTCTCCAAGTAGCTGGGACTACAGGCGCCCGCCACCACGCCCAGCTAATTTTTTTGTATTTTTAGTAGAGTCGGGGTTTCACCGTGGTCTCGATCTCCTGACCTTGTGATCCGCCCGCCTCGGCCTCCCAAAGTGCTAGGATTACAAGCGTGAGCCACCGCGCCTGGCCGATACTGCTTTTTTTATTTTTAGGGTCTAATAAAAGATGAAATTGTCAAATAGAGGATATACCATGGCTTTGGATTTAGATAAATATTGGTCTGAATTCTAGTTTTACTATGTTCAGATATATGAGTCAAAAATTCATTCAAACTTTCTAATCCTCTCATTCATTCATTCATTCATTCATTTAATTGTTATTGCCAATATGTGTTCATGCTTTTATTCAACAAATATTTACTGATTAACTTTCATGTACAACAAATATTGCTAGGAGCTTGTATTAATCAATGTTCTCCAGAGAAACAGACTGATAGGATGTGTCTCTCTCTCTCTCTCTCTCTCTCTCTCTCTATATATATATATATATATCCATATATGTATGTATAGATAGATGTGTGTATAAATATATATATGTATATATAGATATCTCTATGTCTTTCTATGTATATCTACATTATATATAATCTCTCTATATATCTATCTTAGAAATAGATATATAGAAAGAAAGATTTATTTTAAATAATTGGCTAACATGATCATAGGGACTGGCAATGCTGAAATCTTCAGGGCAGGTTGGCAGACTGGAATTTCACGTAAGATTTGATGTTGCAGCCTGAGTCTGAAGGCAGTCTGAAGGCAGATTTTTTTTTTTTTTTTCCAGGCACCTCAGTCCTTTCTCTTAAGGCCTTCAACTGATGGGATGAAGACTATTCTTATTATGGAGAGTATGATCTGCTTTGCTCAAAGTCTACTGGTTTCAATGTTAATCTCATGTAAAAATATCTTAAGCAACAACAATGCAGCAACATTAAGACTGGCGTTTGACCAAACAACTAGGCACCATGCCTAGTCAAGATGACACATAAGATTAACCATCATAAAGTTAGTTACAAGACAGACTCAGTAGCTGCTATCATGAAACTTACAACCTAGTGGGTATAATTGCACCTGCCTAGACAGTTTTATTTATTTTTTTGTGAGAGTTAATTGAACTATTCTACATAAAATTAGTAGCATCGTAATTGGTACAGAGAAAACCTACAGAAAATGTCAGTTTCCACCCTTTTATCTTACTGCCCAATTTTTGTAGTTAAATTAGGGTGAGGAACAAGGTTAATACTGCCGCTAAGAGGGGTTTCTAAAATTCATAAAATGATAATAATACAAATGGTAATAAAAATATATGTTATTTATAAAGTGCTCTCAGTGTACCAGTTACTGTTCTAATTGCTTCATATAAATTAACACATTTAATTTTCAGAATGACCCTCTGAACTCATCTTCATTTGAAAGTTTTAAAAACTGAGGCAAAGTGAAGTTAAGTAACTGGCCCAATTTCACACAGCTAGTAAGAGACAGAGTTGGGATTTGAACTGCAACGTCCAGCTTCTCTGGTTTATGGTGAAGGATTCAGAGGGAAAGATGTGGCCTAGATGAAGCTGTTGTTTCTTTTGGCATCTTCAATGACTTAGTACTTTCCATCCTTCAAGTCTCAACTTATTTTCGCCTCTTTTGTTTCCATCTTAATACTCTTACTACCAATTTGAATGACATTGCTTATTTATTTTAACTTCTTATCTACTTTCTGCTCAATGATACAAGTTCCATAAAGGCAGATAACTTATTCACCTTATTCATCATTTTAAACCCAGCATCTAGTACATTGCCTGGAACACAGTAGATATGCATTAAATATTTAGTAATGAATAAACTAAAAATGAATTATCAAGAGAAAAGGAATATTTGTACAATATATAAATAATAAGCCACTGAAAATTTAGGTTCCACTTTACAAATTTTCATGACATGTTCACAAATTTTAGGGCAACAAAATGGAGTTGTGCCACTTAGCAACTTTCCTGTTCTGTGCAGTTTCTATAAGTGTAATTGAAGATCAATGAAGCAAGTGCTTAAAATGCAGCCAACTTAATTGCCACAATTGTATGATTTAGATTAATAATAAATTTGCTAATGATAATATAGCATTAAATATTCAACATGGTTATCAAAAGTCAATTAAGAAATAATTGTAAATCAGTAAGCCACAAGTAATGAGAAGAATCCTCCCTTTTTTGAAAAGTTGTTGGCAGGAAAAAGGAATCAGAATATTCTTTCTTTTCAGCATTCAATTTGATAATATAAAAATGTGTAAAAAATATTTAATTTAGTTAGGTTGTCTTAGTCCAGTCAAGCCACTATAACAAAATACCTTAGAATGAGTGGGTTATAAACTTCAAGAAATTTATTTCTCATGGTTCTGGAGGCTGAGAAGTTCAAGGTCCAGGCATCAGCAGATTTGGTGTCTGGTGAGTGCCTATTTCTTTTTTCATAGATAGCCACTTCTAGCTGTGTCCTCAAACAGTGGATGAGGCAAGGCAGCTGTCTGGGGCCCCTGTACAGGGTCACTAATCCCACTGATGAGAACCCTACCCTAATGACTTAATCAGCCCCAAAGGCTCTACCTCCTAATTCCATCACATTGGTGATTAAAATTAGCATATAAACTTTAGGGGGACATGAACATTCAGACCATAGTATAGGTTGTATAGCAGATGGCCATGTTCTCAAAATTGGTAGTGCCTTGTAGTTGCAAAGGAAATTATATAATTCCAAAGGTTACTTACACCTAGTCTTGCTGGTTTGAGGAACAGGTGTCAAGGATGACTCTTTCCCTCATGCTTCTTTCTTGGCAAGACCATTTTCAAGTGGAGTCTTTCTTTCTATTCCTCTGTTTGTACCATCTTTTTAATTTCTAGATTTCTGGTCGAGAATTTTCATTGTGTACCAGATTTAAACAGAGTTAGGAAATGCTACTGTAGCTTTTGTGACCTGTGGAATAAATATGAGTGGAATGGTTAAAAATTCTACACAGCAAAACAGCTGACCTTAGCATTCCAGGTGAAAGTTTTGCTTTTATGTCTCAGAAAAAAAAAAAAAAAACCTGTTTTTATTGTAATGTTTTAATTAAGTAACATAAGAGCTTTAGTCAGGAAATTATAAGTCAATTTAGTATACCAAAATGAAGGATTATTCTAGTTGGATAAACTCTGTGAATAAAATTCAGAATATGTGATTTTGGATTCCACTGGAAGTTTGGCATCAGACTGAAGAATGGTACAATCCAAAATTTTCTCTTTAGTGTTCAGAAGCCCTGAACATGTTTTCCCTTCAGATAAAAGAAAACAACAAGAAGAGAAAACCACTGTAACAGAATCTCATTAGCTTGACACTTAGCTAAGCAACTTCACTCAGGTCACCAGTATCTCCTGTAGAATTTTCAGCTAATAAAAAGCAAACTGGCCCTCTAACAAAGAATTTGAAACCTGGGTGAGATGTGAATTTAAAACAAAACAAAACAAAACGTTTTTTTTTCTTAGTATGACAAAGCACATTTCTTCTAGATACAAATCATGCTCCACTCTCGATAGAATCTATTAAAAGGCACTGGAGACTACTTTTATATCTCCAGTAAGGTTTTAAGGTTTCAATTTCTTAAAATATCATACTAACAATGTTTTATTACATCAAATATTTGTATAATTTTAATGTGAAAAAGGTTTACATACATTTGTTATCAAAGTCTCATTGAAATCTGAAAGATGAGTGAGAGAGAAATAAAAGTCTGAGAGGTGGATAATATAAGCTAGTGTTTCAGACAACAAAATTTGCCCTATCAATTCTTGATTCTCACAGTAACATACTTTGTATTGAAAGAGGTAAATGAAACATGCTTTTACCTTGAAAGGGGTGGTCACTCAGATATATCCAGGGCCATGTAAAATGAAACTAGATCAGCTAATTGGGCAAATAAATCTTCGACTTGTGTATGTCTAAATGGAAAGCCTTGGGTTGGTAGGATCAGATCCTAATTACCTATACCTAGTGACCATAATCAAAGATTATTTAGGTATATTCAATGTGAAGTAAAAAAGTTCCACATCTTAAGCATAATAGAGGTTCAAACACAGAATTATGGTTTTAGCTTTGCTTCTTGTTAAACAGGATATTTTGGGGAAAAATAAAAAACAAGTTTGAGACTCAGTAATATATATTTTGGCAAGACAGCAATTAAAATCTGAAAAGCATAAGCTAAATGTCCAAATATAAAGGACATCAAATAAACATCTAGACACATTTATATATCAGGGAAAAGCCTGCCTACAAGGTATGTTTTCTTTTTTCATCATTCTTTGGTGAATTAACTATTGTCCAGACTTTGCCCCACCTTGCAGACCCAAAAACTAGATTTATGCAATATGTGAGGCACTCTGTCTCAACAAGGGCTGACACACTATTCAGGCTCCCAGATACGTGTGTATAAAGCAAGAATGGAATTTAGTTTATTATATAACTCTTCTGATCTTCAGGTTAAAGATCTGAAGTCCCAATCACTCTCATACATTTATTATAAAATTTAGATGTAGTGTCAAACTCAGACTTATCTCTGGATGGTGCGTTTTCACTCTGGGATTCTGTTGACTTTGGTGCTGAAGGATGACTGATCCTTCTTGGTCATCATTCTGTTTGTCATATTCAAGGAATTCACAATTGCAGCCTTGTAGTAATGTGCCTTGATGCAATTTTGGTGTAGTACATTAAGTACCCTGGGTGGTACCCTGGGCTTAAATTTTACCTCTATTACATACTATGTGATTCAGAACAAATCAAAATTTCCAAACCTGTTTTCTAATCTTTAAATTTAGTTTTATAACATCTAGTTTTATGAATTTTGTGTGTACCATGTGATTTTTTTTTTTCAGACAGTGTCTTGCTCTGTTGCCCAGGCTGGAGTGCAGTGGCACATTCTTGGCTCACTGCAACCTTGGCCTCCCAAGCTGAAGTGATCCTCTTGCCTCAGCCTCCCAAGTAGCTGGGATGACAGGCACACACTACTATACCCAGCCACTTTTTGTGTGTTTTTTGTAGAGACAGAGTTTCACCATGTTGCCCAGGCTAATCTCCAACAGCTGAGCTCAAGGGATCTGCCTGCTTAGGCCTCCCAACTGCGCCCTGCCCCATGTGATAATTTTAAAAAAGTAAAATCTAACATCTGACACACAGCTGGACCATAGTAAGCATTGAGTATTAATTATTTGCAGATTTTTGCATAAATACATTGTGAATTGTTTTAGTTTTACTCACATAGGGCAATTTTAATTTTTTCCTGTTTGAATAACCCTTCACAATAGCATTCAAGTACTGACATTACTTCTTTGTAATCTTGAACAAAGTAATGATTTATTTATATTCCAGAGAAATTTGATATGACCTTGTATTGGATACATCTTATGCCTCTCCTCAAATTCTCTTTGTCAAACTGCCTTCCATGTCAAACTGCCTTCCATACTCCTTACTTGGTCACTTACTCCCCTTGCAAAGGTCTGTTGATCCCAAGATGGCCCATGAGGTGTGTCTCTCACAGTCCACCAGCCCCCATTCCTGGAACTTGAGGTTTCTTCCTGCACTTTCAAAAATGACATGGGATCTGACTTCCTTAGATGCTGCCAAAAGCTTAGACAATTTGGAAGTGTGTGTTGGCAGGGGAAGAAAACTTTGTAGGATTACCTCTCTGAGAACAAACTTTGAGTAGGGAGAGAAACAAGACAGACACACAGTCAGATAAATTCCTTCTTTCTCCCTTATTTCTTCCAATACATTGTTCTGAAGAGCTGTTCCTCTATGTCATTTGCATAAGACATCCCAAGTGGCTGAATGATGTATTTTTTTATTAATTCATTTCTGAAGCTTGTGGAGGAGGAATAGCCAACATAGGTATTACCTTGTATTGCTTCTCATGCCTCAGTTCTCTTTTCTTCTTGTTGCTCTGAAATTGCATTGACATTTTCCCCTTGCCTTACGCTTTGTTTCTTGGGATCACAAGCAAAGACATGCTCTCTTCACGAAACATAAAAAGTAGCAGAAATCTTCTCACTAATTGTCATTTGCTTATCCATTCTGCCACAAAATCTATTACTTACATTATTGAAATCATTATGATATGTACAATAGAAGATTCAAATGTGACAGAAACATGTTCTTTGGCTTTATGGAGATTACAATCCAATAGTGGTGACTCTACAAGAATCTATATTAAAACTGTATTATTTGAGGATAGATTGTGGATAAAAGTCAGAGCTCACCAGGAGAAATTTTACCTGGGATATCATGGGAACCATATACTCTGCTGGCAGCATTCTTTTGGGTCTTTTAGTCCAGGCAAATGTGACTGGACATTGATAGCATAAATGTCCTAGAAGCTCTTCTGACTCATTGAAATAATTCGCTACATCAGAAGGTTTGAGAACTCAAAAGCATTGTTGCTTATAATGTTAGCAAAACTATGATATTTATTTGAAATATGTAAATAAAATTTTTATATTCTCTTACATAAGCATATAATTATTTTAGAAAATATAAATAAGTAAATAAAAATAACGCACAATTAAATCACCAGAAATTGAGAATGTTAACCCTTGGAATTAACATGAACATTTCAGATATTTTTTGTATGGATCCCTTTGCAGTTTTTTTAATTATCAGATTAGATGTAAAATTATCCTTTTCGGTTTTTTTTTTGTAAATATTTTTCCATGTCAGTAATGTGACAGCAGGTTTTTAAGTATTGTGTACTTTCTTTATATGCTCTTCATTATATTAATGTACCATTGTTTTTTAATTCAAAGCTTTCTTATTTATTTCCATTTTTAAGATTTTATATTATGTTGCAGTGAGCATTTCAAGTTAGTGAAATATTTCTGCATAAATTCAAATATTTCCTTAGGTTACGTTCTTAGAAGTGAGAATCTTAGAAGTAAGACAGCATTGTCATAATTTTTCTCACTTGTCCGATTGGCAGTCAAAATATGATTTTAATTGATAAGTTTAGCAGCACTATAAAATGCCAATTTTCCTGCACAGAAAAAAGATTTTATAATTTAAAATATATATTTCATTTTGGTTGGGATAAATTCATATGTCATCTATAAGCTAAAGATAACTACTTCATAATATTTTTACAAAATTTAAAAAGTCAGTAAATATGTGATTATTAATCTTATTAAGAAAAGAAAGAAAGCAAAAATAGAAAAGATTAGATGGAAAATATTATAGATAAAGGAGAGGATTAAAATTTTATGAAAATACATTTACAGCTCTAAGACATTTTATTTTAAAATGTAGATAAACGAGTGATTTCCAAGAAAAATATAAATTATAACATTTAAATTATAAGTATTTATAAATTATAAATTTATATATTATATATTATTTAAATTATAAATAAAATATAAATTATAAAAATGAACACAAAAGAAGTAGAAATGTACAATAGAAAATTTATAGATGAGAATCTAAAGTGATTAAACTGTATTGTTAAAAAGACAATAGGATTAGGGCCAGGAGCGATGGCTCACGCCTGTAATCCCAGCAATTTGGGAGGGTGTAGGCAGGCGGATCATGAGGTCAGGAGATCGAGACCACCCTAGCTAACACAGAGAAACCCCATCTCTACCAAAAATACAAAAAAAAATTAGCCGGGCATGGTGGTGGGCCCCTGTAGTCCCAGCTACTTGGGAGGCTGAAGCAGGAGAATGGTGTCAACCCAGGAGGTGGAGCTTGCAGTGAGCTGAGATGGTGCCACTGCACTCCAGCCTGGGCAACACAGTGAGACTCCGTCTCAAAAAAAAAAAAATGCAATAGGATTAGAAGAGTTTACTACAAAGTTTTTGGTCACCTTTAAAGAGCAGATGACATTCATATTGTGAAAACATTTTTAAGCTGTAAAAGCAAATGAGAAATTTTCAAGATCATCTTAAAATGTCAGAATACCTTTAGAAATAAAATCTGACAAATAGCACACAAAAAGACAAACCTACAGAACAATTCTTTACATATATATAAACAATTTAAATAAAGTATCATAAAATACATAAAGTATCATAAAATACAATTCATTCCCATCTTAACAAGAATAATATGCTGTGGAAATGTGGGGTTATTTCAGGAAACATAATTCAATACCAGGAATCTGTCTTCATCATTATAACAACCAATTAAAGAAGAAAACAATTTGGTTGTATGAGTAGATACTGCCAATGAATTTTATATTATTTAGCTGTTATTTTAAATAATACTTTAAGTAAAATATAAATGGAAGTAACTACTACAGTCTTATAATTACTACTTTTCAAACTCCATGGCATTCATTGAACAATGGTAAAACACTGAATCTATATCAATAAAACTATAAAGAGCTCACCTGCTGTCACCATTATTATTTAATATTGCCTTATGAATGTAATGAGTCAAAAGTGTAAAAGCTATTATAAAAATTGAAAAAGGAATGTAACATATAATGTCTACTTTTGGCAATGATGTTATTGCATGACTAACACAGAGGAAGTTGTAGCATGCTACTAGGATTAATTTTTAAAAATCTGTAAGGGGGTTAGATACAAGTTAAATATTTGTACGAAAGTTCTGTTGACAAGAATAAACAAAATTTTAAAACTTTTAGAAATAAGAATTGTACAGAAATTTTATAAAAATAAACCATAAATTATTATTAAAGAAATAAGACAACATACGAATGATCATAAGTCTATACCATCTTCTTGGACAGGATGACTTCATATGATAAATACATCACTTTTATATAAATAGCATATACATTTACAACAGCTCCAATTAGAATATTAACTTTTATATGGAAGTAAAATTGATGAAATTAGTCAAGAAAAATTTAAAGAACTGTAGTACCGCTCTAATAAATCAATAGAAATAGAAGAGGGAATTCAGAAATAGATCATAATACGTAATGCCCATTATAAGTTTGTTTCCTTTCCCTTTTTAGTTTGTGTGTTTCCTTTTATAATTGATACTTGTATTTTCTCTTCTGTTAATTAACTTTCCAAAATTGAGTTTTAGTTACTGTCTTGAGTTTCAAGAATTTCCTATATTACTTTTGACTGCCTTTCTGTATGTTTTATTGCAAATATTTTTTCAAATCTATTATAAAAGTATATTAAAATAGTATTTTATACTAAATACACTGAAAAAAATTTAAAAGTGTTCTAATACTTACTGGAAGGATGTAGAGAAAAGGATACTCATATATTTCTTCTGGAAATGTGAATTGCTTCAACTTATTAGAAGGTAAACAAGGAACATCTAATAAAATTGTAAATAAATATAGTCCTTAAGTGTTAATTCTCATCAGACTACATCTCATATAATAAATACTGATAGATATATAAATATAAACTTTTGCCACATTACATGTCAAAGAAAAAAAAACCTAAAAAACAAAATATAAATGGAAACATGATAAGTACCTCTTATCCGCTGAATATCTGAGTTAAGCGACACATCACGGAAAATTGCAGAATCATTAGAAACGATGAACTAGAACTCTCTCAGTGCATTTGTATGAAGTGTTATTGAATTCTTTTAGCAAAAAAGCAGGAAAAATAAATATATTTGTGTCTGTTTTTGTAAAAAACAATGGTAAGTAAACTTTTAATAGATGCAAATGTATATATTATTGTATGAGTATGTGAACCCATAGGAAAACATGAAAATGTGTAAATTATGTTGATACGGATTTTGAAGAATGAGGAAAAATAGAGAGGAAGCAAATAATAATCATACAGACTAAATTATTTATGAAGACATATATATGTGTGTATGTGTGAAAAATTAAAAATAAACTAGAAAGGCTTTTCTTGAAATATCCAAGCCCATCTCTTAAAGGGTGAGCCCTTTATAATTGCTCAATAAATATCAAACCCCTTATATTTTTTTTGCTCTATTTTACTTGCTTGCCCAAACTAAAAATTTACTAAACTAATATAAATAGCATAGGCAGAGGTTGGCAAACTATAGCCTGCTGGCACCTTCTGTTTTCTTCCTTCCATTCCCTCTTTCTTTCTTCTGAAGTTTCACCAGCAAAGACTGGCTTTTATATTTTTAAATAGTTATATATTATTGGTTATATATGTACCTACACATGATATGTTTAATTTTGCTTTTTGGCTCATAAGGCCTAAAATATTTACTGTCTGGACTTTTAGAAAAAAGTTTTACAATTCCTGATATAAAAATCAGAGAGCAAGGCAAGGCATTTTCAGTGAAAAAAGTATATATATGGTCAAATGATGAAAGAAAATATATCACAAGTTGTGGCAATTTAAATATAAATTACAAATAGATGTAAGAAAATTGACCTATGAAATATAGACCATTAATTGGCCAATAACTGTGAAAGTAATTCAATACTATATTAAAAATGATTCTCTATCTTCATTAAAGTTTTGAATTAATGCCAGTTTTAGGCAAGTTCAGACTTCAAGAAATGGATGCCTTCTTTACTATTTTAACCATTTCAGAACATACAAGTAATGGAAGGTTACTATAGCACAAACATAATTTTAACACCAAAAGTTGACAAAAATTGCATGGAAAAAATAAATTTGAAGGCCTATATAAATGTAGTGTCAACTGAAAAATTAGGTCCATATTTCTATCAGCATTTTTGTCCCAAGCATTTAACCCGTCTTTAAGAAGTTCAAAACTTTCCATCATTCCATTGTCTTCCTGTCCTCTTCTGAGACCTCCAGACTCTTTCAGCCTCTTCTTGTTACACAGTTCCAAAGCTTGTTCCACATGTTTAGGTATCTTTATAGCAACACCCCACTCCGCATTACCAATTTTCCATGTTACTTGATTTGTGTTGTTATGAAGGAATGCCTGAGGCTGGGTAACTTATTTTCAAAAAGGTTTATTTTGGCTCACAGTTCTTCAGGCTATATAAGAAGCATATTATTGGCATCTGCTCCTGGTAAGGCCTCAGGAAACTTGCAATCCTGATGGAAGTCAAAGGGGGAGCAGTTTTGTGTTACATGGAGGGAGGAAGAGAGAAAGGGAGGGAGTGCCAGGCTCTTTTAAACAACCAAATTTCACATGAAATCATTACTTTGGGAAGGGCCATCTAGCCATTCATGAAGAATCCACTCCCATGATCCAAACACCTCCCACCAGGCCCCACCTTCAACACTGGGAATCATATTTCAAGATAAGATTTAGAGGCGACAAAAGTTGCCTCCCAAACCGTATCATGGTCTTTTTCATATATTGTACTGATTTATTTTAAAACAAATTTATTTCTAGTAAATAGGACTTATTAATGCAAAACTAGTATATTGCCAAACTTAAAAGGTCGAGAAATAATTATAGAGAAAACATGAACTATTATTTTCTGTGATAGAAAACATGTCATTTCTCTGTTCTACCTCCGGTTGTGCTTTGCTAAATCAAATTTCACTTATTCTTTGATGATGGCATAAATTTACTGCTGTATCCCTTCCTAAACAGGTTTTTTTAACCTATTTGATTCTTATTTGTATAATTACTATGTCTTAATAAAACCTTCTTGGCTAAATTAATAGGGTAACTATGAGATATTTTTTTCTAACTGATTTGTCTAAGATTTTTATGTAGATTGGTGAAAGCCCTGGATAACTAAGGTGTATTATATTTGATAACTGTACTTGTCTTCATTTTGACTGGAGGGTGCAAACTTTGAATGTTACTTTTTAAAAAGTCTCCATTTAAGTGTGTGTGTGTGTGTGTGTGTCAGTCATAAATCTTTGTTAATAATTTGATGAAATTACTTTGATAGTCTATTAATTGTGAATTTCTAGAGCAAAGCTAGGTTATAAAAGAGTGGGGAATTCCCTTCTTATGGAAGATTCTGAGAAAAAAGGTGCACGCATGGCATGTGAAACAATACTTTTGAAAAATAAGATTCTCACTTATTCAAATTCAAAGATTTTTTCTGTTAGATCAAAGCACTGTGATCTCTTAGAAGGCACTCCTGGTACCAGCTGGTTATAATTTTTAGTCAAAAAGATTTTAGAAGAAGCTATATTCCTTGAATGTAGTGTATTTTCTTTCCAGATAACAAATATCCAGGACTTTTCCTCCATGTCACTTCCATTTTACAGTAAATGTTTTGTCTGTGTCACTTTAGTCTTTTGGCTAAACTTCACAGGAGTTGGCACAAGGAATCACATTAATTGTCCATTTAATCTAATAGCCATCTCTGGCAGAAGCCCATTTATGCTGTTTCAGAAGCAGACAAAACATGAACCATAATGCATCCAACCAATTGGAGATTACAAGATTAAATTTGCTGAGAAAGGAACAGTGGATTGAGAACTTTGATCAGCCATTAAAAAGGATTAATTGGTTTTACTGGCATTTAAAGGCATGCACACAGCTATCACAGCAACTTTGAGTGTCTGCATATAGCCAGCTTTAAAAGTAGCATGAACATATAATTTTCTCAAGGAATTAAACCTACAAGAATACACCTTTATTTCTATTTGTGATAGATTTAAATAAGTTATTTTACGCATGTGAGTCTAGTACCAATGTGTATAGTAGTATTCTAATCATTTACGGAATGATCCTACCAGGCCCATGCCTTATATTAGTCAAGAACCTTGAGACTCAAAGTGTGGGTTGTGAACCAGATGCATCAACATTATCTGGAAGCTCATTACAAATTTAGAACACTAGGTTTCACCTTTGACATACAGAACCAGAGTTGGCCCTGACATTTAATAAGCTACCTGAGGGTTTTATATACCCATCAATGTTCCAAAAGCACTGTTCCATGGGATACACCAAAAATAATACTTAAGAATAGTTGCTGATTCCCTGCATAGATGTACTGAATAGAACTGAATAGATGTGTAATTGGCAGAATCCTCTCAAACTAGAAACCTTTTTTCATAGACATTTGATATGTACTATGTTATCTTA
This sequence comes from Hylobates moloch, assembly GCF_009828535.3. Classification (NCBI taxonomy): domain Eukaryota; kingdom Metazoa; phylum Chordata; class Mammalia; order Primates; family Hylobatidae; genus Hylobates; species Hylobates moloch. The sequence continues at coordinate 63,776,945 of NW_026652286.1, read as the reverse complement.
GTCAATTCTTTTATTTTAGTGATGGCCAGGTCCCTCTATATCTAAGTAAAATAAAAGTATTCCTCCTGTATTCTGCTCAAAGTGACTGAAAGAATAAAATGAGTGTTCTGTCTTTTCAGCCTTCTTTAATCTGAAGTAGTTCCTCCGTCTTTTCTTGACTTTCAGCATTTTAATACTTTGGGATGTTGTAGACCAACTATTTTGTGAAATGTCTTTCAGTTTACATTTGTCTAATATGCCCTCATTATTAAATTCAGGTTATTCATCTTTAGTGAAAATATTAAAGTAGTGATGCCATCTCTTATTGCATTCTCTGAAGGGGTTCACGATTTCAACTTGTCTCATTACTCGTGATGTTACCTTTGATCACTTAATTAAGGCAGTATCTGCCAGACTTCTCCTATGTGAAATTAATCTGGTTTTCTTTGTAAATAATAAGTATTTCAAATAGAGATATTTGAGATTATCATCATATCCTTTTCTCTATTAACTTTATTTATGCAAAAAGATAATTTTTATTCAATAAGTAACCATTCATTACTTTTATTATTTCATACCCCAATTTTCCCATATTTACCCACTGGGAGCTCTGTAGAAAGAAAGTGGTTTCTATATTCTTTTTGAATTCGCCTATCATTCTTTGAGAACTTCCTTATTTGTTGACATAATAAGATATTACAGGCTCATCACATACTTACCCTGCCCCAGTCCTGGAGGTGCTATTTCCTTTAGGAGCTGCAGATTTGTGGGTGGAGAGTGGTATTTGACTCCAAAATCTGGGATCTGAGTGTGCTTATTGCTACTGAGATACTGAAATATTGCTGCTCCCAGGCCAAATGTGTAGATGAAATTAGGGAACATATATATTATACACACACACACGCGCACACACACACACACCCCTATATGTATGTGTGCATGTGTATATGTGTGCTTGTGTGTATATATATACACACATATATATACACACACACACGCACACATACATATACGTTAACATACACACAAAAATTCCTTTATTTGGCCACCACTTCCACTGTCCTTCACAGAGACATACTCCCCTTTCCGCTGAGGATTCTGGACATCTCATACCAGAACACTGCTCTATCTGCCTGTCCTTTATAGATGTCCTTTTCATCCCAGGTAGGCCTCTCTTCCCACAGCCACTTCCTACATAGATGCCTCATCACTCTGCTCAGGCTCTGATACCACACTGTTAATCACTACTTCTGCCATTCTCCTATAAGGATGCCCTTTGGGGCTCTGATACCTCGTACTACACTATTATACCTCCCAATCCTGCCTCACTGTGTAGATATCTATCTTATTCAAATCCAACCAAAACATTCTGTACCCAATACGGCTTCAACATCCTTAATCCAAAAATTCAAAATCTGAGCTACTTGAAAAGTATTATTCCTTGGGAAACGTTTTGAGGACCAAATGGAAAATTTATACCTGATCTCATGTGGTAGGTCACAGTCACATGGTGGGTCACAGTCACATGGGTCACAGTCAAAACTCAGTCAAGACTGTTTTATGTATAAATTGTTTCAAATATTGCATAAAATTAACTTCAGGCTATGTATAAAAAGTATATAAAAATAAATGCCTTTTGTTCTTAGACTTGGTTCCCAAACCCAAGATATCTCATTATGTATAAGGAAACATTCTAAAATTCAAAAGAAATCTGAAATCTGAATCACCTTTGATAATAAACATTTAGGATAAGGGGTACTTAACCTATATTTTACTAAGGGAAGAGAAAGAATGGAAGTATAGGGAAGGGAAGTGTAATGCCCATTTTCATGTGTTAACTGGAGGGGGCTACAGTTCCCAGCTATTCAATCAAACACTAATCTCGGTGATACTGTGAATATATTTTGTGATGTGATGAAAGTTCATAATCAGCTTACTTCAAGCAAGAGCGATCATACTAGATTTTCTTTGTGGACGTGATTTAATCAGTTGAAAGACCTTAAGAGCAGGGCTGAGGTTTCCCTGAAAATAAAACATTTTGCCTGTGAACAGCAGCTTCAGCTCTTGCCCCAAAGCCCTAGCCTGCCCTCTTGATGGCCTGTCGTATATGCTTGCACTTCCCTAAACAGCCCCACAATCACATGCACCCATTTCTTGCAAAAAATCTCTTAGTATATATCTCCTGCTCCTTCTGCCCCTCTAGTTGAACATGGATTGATACTGGAAAGAAAGAGGAGAGGAAAAGAAAGAGAAAGTATATAATCACCATTTTTAAGGAAGCTCACTGGGAAATATATAACTCTAATTTTCTCTTTTTATATAGGATGACAAAAAGAAAGCAGAAAAATATAACATATGAGGGGCTTAAGTATAAGGAAGGATTTCCTTAAAGATTAAAAAACAAAAGGATGGTTGATGGTTAATTTCGGGTGTCATCTTGACTGGATTATGGAATACACAGATAGCTGGAAAAGGATTATTTATTGTCAATCCTTCCGTAGGTACTGAGCCCAACCCTTTTCTGCTGACAGGGAAACCCAGGGGCTTTTGCATTTAATTAAAATGATTGGACTACCTCAAATGTGTCTTTGAGGATGCTTCCAGAAGAAATTGGCATTTGAGTCAGGGGTCTTAGTGGGGAGCACTGGCGCTCAGTGTGGGCAGTCACCATCCAATCAGCTGGATTTTCAGATAGGAAAAAAAAAAGGCAGAGAAGGGGCAAATTCTTGCTCTCACTTTCAGAGCTGGATTGCCTACTTTCTTCTGCCCTTGGACATCAGAACTCCAGGTTCTCTGGCCTTTGGACTCAGGGGCTGATACAAGCAGTCCCTTCAGGATCTTGGGCCTTTGGCCTGGAATGAAAGTTACACCATTGGTTTCCATGATTCAAACACCTTTAGGCTTAGGCTGATCCACACTACCAGCTTTCCTGCTTCCTCTGCTTGTAGATGGCCTATTGATATAATCTGGATGGCTGTCCCCTCCAAATCTCATGTTGAAATGTGATCCCCAATTTTGGAAGTGGGGTCTGGTGGAAGGTGTTTCGATTATGGGGCGGATCCCCATCCCCTTGATGATAAGTGAGTTCTTGCTCTGGTAGTTCACACAAAATCTGGTTGTTTAAAAGAGCATGTCACCTCCTCCCTCTCTCTTTTGCTCCTGCTCTCCACATGTGACATGCTGGCTCTCCTTTGCCTTCCCTCATGATTGCAAAGTTCCTGAGGCTCTCACCAGAAGCAGGTGTTGGCACTATGCTTTATGTACCTCCTGCAGAATGGTGAGTCAATTAAACATCTTTTTGTAAATAAATTACCCAGACTCAGATATTCCTTTATAGCAATGAAAGAACAGTGCACCTGTCATGGGACTTCACAGCCTTCATAATCAAGTGAGACAATTCCCATAATAAATTTCTTCTTCTTCTTCTTCTTCTTCTTCTTCTTTTCTTCTTCTTCTTCTTCTTCTTCTTCTTCTTCTTCTTCTTCTTTCTTCTTCTTTCTTCTTCTTCTTTCTTTCTTCTTCTTTCTTTCTTCTTTCTTCTTCTTCTTTCTTCTTCCTCTTCCTCTTCCTCTTCTTCTTCTTCTTCTCCTCCTTCTCCTTCTCCTTCTCCTTCTCCTCCCTCTCCCTCTCACTCTCACTCTCCCTCTCCTTCTTCTCCCTCTTTTCCTTCTTCTCCTTCTTCTCCTTCCTTCTTCTTCCTTCTTCCTCTCTCTCTCTTCTTCCCTGCCTCCCTCCCCCTTATCTCTCACCATCTCTCTCCCTTCTCTCTCTCTAGTATATACTCATATATGTGTGTATATATATATACTCATATGTGTATATATATACTCATATGTGTATATATATATACTCATGTGTGTATATATATACTCATATGTACATATATATGAGGATCTAAGATTAGCTATCTGCGCATTAGATTCCATACAATTTCAAGTTGCTAAATGGAAAAATTCAAATACAAATTATTCAAATACAATCTTATTGTTTTAATTTCAGTAAGCTTCATTTCTAAATGGCAACAGTCCTACATTTTAGCTTATCTGAGTAGATGCTGTGGTTACTCTTTCATCTGTCATCACATATTTAGTTACAGTAAAGTTTATTCATTTGACCACAAACAGCATAATAAATGGGTAAATATGGGATTGGCTGATCCCATAGTTTTGTTGTGGAAGAGCAGCTTTGCAAACATGTAATGAGTCAGAAAAAAAGGAGAAAAAAGTCCTACTCAATGGGCTTGGGTATATGATAAGCAGACAGAAGAATACCACCTGTGTAAAGGAGGCACTGGACTCAGAATATCAGACCTTCCTGAATGACTGACAAAATAAGCCCCATTTCTCATATTGAGCTTAGGATCAAACCATGTTTTCTTGCTACTGGAGAATACAGTGACATCAGTGAAATATGTATTTTTATATGCTATAAAAAGTATTAATAATCATGTGTGCATGAAAAAATTATATATACAAATACATATGTTGATGTATTTCTGTGACTATAAAGATGTTGGAAGTTTTGATTTATGATTTGGCTCATTTATAGAGGCAAGTAAGAAATATGGGTTCAACCCATTTTATTCAATGTAGATAGCAAAGATTATGTTATAATGATCATTATCTGCCAGTTATAGTAACCTTCAATAACATTTCTTTCATTTTTATGCCATAATAATAATCATAGTTATTTTTCTCATATTTCAGATAAATAAATATATTTATATATTTATTGCTCTTTTGGCAAGTTATTTAGTTGCATGCTTTGTAAATGTTTGTCACTATAATATTATTTGTCAAAATCTATGTAAAATAACATAGCCAGGCCAATCAGCTTAAAAAGCAATTTTTCCCCCTAGGCATTAACAAATAATTTCATCCTCTCATGAAACAACTATTTTATTTATACAACTATTGTATAAATCACATTGTTTGCCATTATATCATTTTGCTGATGAGAGCAAATAATATTAACACATGTCTATAGATGGTGAGAGAGATATTGGTTTATAAGTACCTAAATATAATGTATATTGGAAATTTCGATTTATGATTTATGATCTTATACCACATCCAATTGAATGAGTGAATGCCTTACTTTTCATGCAGGTGCTCTGACTTTTTGGTGAATAGAGTTGTGTTATTTGACTCTTTTTTTGTATGATCTGATAAACTGCTAGTGATGCAATAACAAAATGCACTGCTATTCTAAGATTAATGATTTTGCTGAGTGTTGAGATTATTTATTTTCTTAAAAAAATCAATAAAAGGACACCATTCACCTTGGCTTTCATCTTAAAAGAAAAAAACATTAACATAACTTTTGATTTTAAACATACGTTTATAGCGGCAGTAAATGATCAGTCAAATGTCTGGATATTTTTGTTTTACAGATTATTCAATTTGTATTTGAACATTTAGGATTCTGCATACACAGTTTACACAACGGGAAGGAGGGTGCTTTTATAGTAATTTAGAGTCCTTGTTTTTATATGTTATTGTATTAATAAACGGATGCTTTAAAGCATGTGGGAATCCAGAAATGGTTTTGTTGCCTTCCAGAATGTTTCATTTTTGTATATAAGTCACAAAGGCCTAAATAACAAAAATGTTGACAGTCTGCCCAAACTTACTTCAGTAAGTGGAAAGCCGACAGAGGTTTTTGATTTTTGTGGGAATTTAAGTGGGCAAATATCCATATATTATACACAAACACACACAGACACGCACACATATTTTGTCTGGACAGCCTGTAATGTCTTATACCTTTGTATATGTTTTTGTTTTTTCTCTTATGATATCAAAACTTTAATCCCCCAACGCTTCGCATTCTGCACATGAATCATCACTGAAAACGAAAATCATAGCTAATATTTCATGACTTTATCTCTCAGAAGATTCAGCTGTGTGGAGACCAACTTTGATATTGAGCATTTCCCATATTTAATTTAGAGAAATAAATTTTGCATAGGTTTAGTCAAAACATAAAAATATTGAAGCATATAATTTAAAATTTGAGAACAGGAGATATTAAGGTGTTTAGCATTTGAAAGGACGGTCAGCTCCAGATATATTTAGAACTTGCATTATAGACTCTCCTAGGAATGTCAGAAAACAGATGTGAGGTGCATGTTCTGGTTCAAATGGAAAGGCAGAAATTATAAAAGACACTGAAACTAAAGAAAGACCATGAATATCTGTATAAAATTGGATGGAAGGAATCTTTGGAAGAATACTTCCCCAAAGTCCTGTATTAACACCACGGGATAGAGGTCTTTTGCACTCATTGCCATTCATTCTCTTTATTTTAGTTGATCTGTGAATTAGTGATGAACGTGTCTTGAATGTACACATGATGACAAGGGAATCATATATTTTGTAATTGGCTCTGAAAATTTGCTGAAGCATGCACAATTTAAACTAGCCAGCCAGCCGTTCTCTCCTGCTGATTCAATGGTATCAAGGACACAGCATCCAACCCTCACATTTTACTTGGCTGCAAACCTCCCTCTGAACAGGGTCCATGGAGCATGGATCGTGGTCTTATGAAACAAATCTTTCCTCCTTAAATGTCAGTGTCTCATTAGACCTTTGCTTTGGCTCATTTTAGTAGCGTTTCTCCCTGCTCTCTAGTGAAATGAAGTGACGTGGTTAACAGTCTCTGCAGTCTTAAAAGTACAAGGCTGTAATTTGACTCTAGGTAGACTGTGACTCTTTGGAGCAAAGGCTGTTTGAACATACATTTCTGTCACGGCAGGATTTAAAGATCACAATAAAACTTCATAAAGACACAGTGCATATGAGAGTAATGGTAATTTCCATGTTCTATAATGCTCAATTAAAAGGTTCCAACTGACCTCTTAAAGCCCCTGCCTGAATTATAGTGATGCTCAATGGTTAAAGAGAGTCTACCCCTTGTATTTCTTGAGTGTTGCTACATTTGATAATGTGTACTATAGGGACATACATTATCCATAACATTAGCAGAAGGTTCCTACCACTCAACTTTCTGTGTTTTGAGCAAAAATACAATTCTGGTTTCATAAAACAATTTCATAATACATATACTCAGAAAGATAAAGGAAAGCTTTATCTTTATTTATTTATTACTGCTAACAATTATAATTATGATAATAACAATAATAAAAGGATTCCCTTTTATTATCACCTCTCATAATATCCTTCCTTTCTAGGGACTGTCCTGGAAGTTAATCCAGGAAGATTGGTCACCTCAAGTTAAGCAAGAGTACATTTTTATGCTAGATAAATATCTAGAATTCTATTGTCTTATCATTACAGCACCATTTTTTGTTAAATTCATTTTTATGCCACTATAACCGTGTTAAAACTATTACAAAACCAAGGGGTATTGTAATGATACTTCTTTTTTCCTATTTTGTCTTCTTGGAGGTAGTAATTTACTCTTTTTCCACTTTCATAATATGCTATCCACACACTCTTATTTTTGTTTCAAGTACTGTATTATTCTGTTAAATCTACATTTTTAATGGAGACTTTCATAATTTTTTCTTCTTAAGAAAATTGCTTTGCTTTCTGAAGCAGTTTTTTGCACCTAATGAAGAGTGTAAAAAGCTATATCTGAGTCCTGTCATGGAAAAAAAAATAGGAAAATATTCTACCATCACATTGTGAGGGGTATTTTGACTTCATATAATATTTAAGATTGGAGATGATTTGCCTTCAGAATTTTAAAGACCATAAATTTCTGTAATCCGTAGTTGTTACTGATATGTATGAAGTTGTTATAGTTTTTATCTTATGTATGTGGCATTCTCTCCCTCTCTTTAGAAGACTTTAAAATCTCCTTATCACCGATGTTTGAAAATTTCATGACAACTGGCCTTTTTCCTTGATTGTATCAGGCAGTTGGTAGACTCATGTTCTTTAGTTCAAGGAAATTTTCTTGGATAATTTGTTTTCTTTTATTTTCTCCATCTGTGCTTTCTGGGACTTCTAAAGTCAGAAATTGTCCTTCCTAGATTTGACTTTCTAAGTAAATTTTGTTTCATATTTTCTAGTTTTATGTCTTTTTGTTCTACTTCCTAAAAGATATTCTCAAATTTATCTTTAAAACTTTGAGCTGGATATTTTTGCAATATTTTAAATTTGAAGAGTTTTTTATGATTCTTGTTTCCATGGCATTTTTTATTTTTACATGCATTAACTACTTGTTGTGGAGAATAATTATTTAAAGTTTTTAATTTTATTACTTTCCAGAGTTCTCTTTCCTCAAGACTGAAATATTACTTTTTATCTATTTTTTCTGCCTTTAATTTTGAAGTTTCTTTTCAAGTATCAGTAAACTTTAATTGTCCCTTTAAAGGGAGGCTTTAAAATTATCAGTTTGGAAGTCCTTTGTGTACTAATAAGCTGAAGAATAGGAGGCTAGATCCACTAACTGGGTGGACAGCTAGCTTTTTGCTAGGGCACTCTCTTCTAAAATATTAATAGGCAGATGTTATTTTTTTGAAGACCTTCAGTTTATCTAGAGATGATGTTTCCAAAAACCTTCCCAGGGAAGTATCTGGCAGCCACTGTTGTTACTTAGGCTCTCAGCAGGAGGCGCAAGTCTCACCATTCAGTTTCCAAACGTTCATTTTACTTCCTTGTTTTAAACTATGTGCCTCATCTTCACTTTCCCTCATATCTGGGATTTTGAATCTTGCTCTTCTAAATAAATATCCCCAAAAAAGGGCTTAGAAATTCTGCGTGTGGAGTGGACATTTGACTGCTGATATTCCTTACACTGGGTGGGGAAAGGGCAGGGTCAAATATTCAGTATGGAGATTTTCAAATGACCTCTGTTTTTATTGCCACTCTTCACCACAGCCTTTCCCTGATTCTTATAACTTCCTGGGAATTCTCAGAAAGAATTAGTTCAAAACCACTTTCCCCAAACTGGTGCCATGTCTTCTTACTTTTTGTAGAGTCAGTGGCCACTATTTGATTGGTTTCTACCTTTTAATTTATTATTATTATTTTTTGCCACCAGTCACCACATTATGTCCTACTTCCTCTGGTTTATACCATTCTTGTTCCTTTACTGTTGTTTTGTTATGGACTCTGGAGGAGATAGAGATAATAAAATGGCCAGTTGACCATCTCTTGAGAGAAGTGAAGATCCCATTCATTAAAAAATGGTCTCAATAGTGGCAGCAATAGTGGAAGTAGCAATCATTGTTTTAGTGGAAATGGTTGTAGTCATTACAGCAGCAACACCATCAGTATCTACTACCATTACATGGTTACTACCAGTGCCATCACACCACATAATTTATAGTGATTCACAGGTCATAGACACTTTTAGGAACATTTACTTTTACCTCACTTAATTCTTAAAACAACACTATATAAGTAGTTGGGTGTGTATCACTAATCATTTTTTAAGCATTTCACTTTACAGATATGAAATCTAAGAAAGAGAGAGGATAAATAATTTACTCAACTTTGTTCAACTAGTAGTTGTTATAGAAAAGTCTCTTCAGTCATTCTAATCCTACCTTTCCCAATATTCACCATCCATGCTGGGAAATTTGCAGAGGTAGTTTGGAACACTAAGTGTGGGTGCAGGCTTATACATTTCCCAAGCTCTTTCTAGTCTTGTGGTTCTTGCTGCAGTAATAGAACATGGATCTTCTCTTTAAGAATTAATTGTTCGGGAAATAACGGTAGCTCAGACATCTTATTATTACCATAAATTCTGAAACAGAGACGACTTTTGCTCACGAAAAAGCTTTGCCATTAATTGGCTATCTCTAACAGTCCTCAGACACAACATGATTAAAATCAAACAAAATAACCTTCTTCTATTCCTGGCTTCCAATTTTTCCAGGCATCCAATTTCAGAACGACAGGATATTCTCTGATTCCATATTTCTCACTTACCCAAATTCCCAAGTTCTATGGATTTTCTGTCTCCTTCATTGCATTCCTAATATTTCCACTATAGCTTAGATTCTTAACTGTTTCTCACCCACACTTCTAATAACTTCCCACTAGTTGACCATAAGCCTATGTCAGGTTCACTTCACCTAAAGCACAGCTCTGATCAAGCCACTGCTTGCTTTCTAAACTTTAGTTTGACCGTTATGGTACAACTTGTATAACACCCACTTTTTTCGTCTACTCACATCATATTCTCTGAACGATTTCCAAATATATTTCTGCATTTTCCAATCCTTCAGTATTTTCTCTAGTCTGTCTAACTATACATCTTCATTTCCCTTTCCCCAAATACCTTCCAATATCTCTTCCTGTTGAATTTCTATCATTATTCAGGAGTCATCTCAAAAGCAACCTCCTGTGAACAGTCCTTCTTCACTAAATTTCACCAATTGCACGATATTTTTTATCTGAAATTTCCTTGCAGTCTGTTTTCTTCTAGTACTACTTAAGATATACTATATTCTCTAATGTACAGCAAATTGCTATAAGAAGTAGTAATAAATTGGAATTATTTCTACTAGCTACAGAGGAGGTGTTTTATTGAGCTGTATTAGTGAAATATATTTTTAAATAGTAAAGTCCTAATGTCAGCAACCAGTCTTTGTTCATGCATATCAGTGCTTCAAGTTATTTATTGCATTAGCTTGACTCACAATAAAAGGAAGAGTTTGAAGAATAGAAAAGTAACACAAAGAGGAAAGGTTGGAATAGATAATAAAGGCCTAAAGAAAAGAGGAATTGTGAGCATTAAATGCAATATAGAAGTGATAAGAAAAAATGATTAAATGATATTTGCCAACTCCATTCTGGATTGTAAAAGAACCTCAAAGGCAAAGACATATATATATAGACATATATATATAGACATATATATATATAGACATATATATAGACATATATATAGACATATATATACATATATAGACCTATATATACACGTGTATATATAGACCTATTATACGTGTATATATAGATCTATATATACACACACACACGTATGTATGTGTGTACATATATAAATGTATAAATAGGTATATATATGGTGTATATATATGGTATAAATGTAAACATATATACCGTATATATGGTATAAATGTAAAAAGGTATATATATGGTATAAATGTATAAAAATGTAAAAAGGTAAAAAATGTAAAAAATGTAAAAAGGTATATATATATATAGGTATAAATGTATACAAAGGTATACCTTTGTATACATTTATATATATATACACCTTTATATGTTTTTATATATATACCTTTTTCAAATATATATATACCTTTTTCAAATATATATATATACCTTTTTCAAATATATATATACCTTTTTCAAATATATTTTCTCAAATATTTGCTGCTTAAATACTGGCAGAAATAAGAAGACTGATTTACCATATCAAGTTAGAAAAGTTTCTTACCTTTTTTACATACTCTGATCACAGTAATTTGACTGATATAGTTGATGCTTTCCTGACCCTGCTATCCTTCAGAATAGAAATGTTGTCTTTAATCTGTATCTTTATGAAGTCAACCAAAGGCTATTCTTGTAAAAGGGCCAAAAATACAGAGTGAAAACCATAAATTGCTTCCAGTATAGTCAGTGAAAACATGGTTGTATAACATGAACAATAAATGTTTTTATAGTGAGTTCAGAGTGTAAGTTTCCAATTATTTCTCAATATAAAAAACGGTTAGCCAATGTGATTTAGAGAACATTCTCTGTTTATTTCTGGTCTTCATATTCTCTTCCTTTAGTTTCTGCTAAATCTCTTGCATATTCTTAAACTGTGCTTACCTCATGGAGTTCTATGCTGCAATACCACTCTTTTATCAGACACCATATGATTATTTCTATTGAATTTCTCAAGCTTTTATTAGTTGTTTGGTAAAAAGAAATCTGCTCCTCTCCAATGGGCCTTGCAAAATGCCTTCTATAAATTATTTTCTGTATCTATAAATTGTTCTCTCATCCCATTTATGAGATGCTGTGGCTTATGGTCACTCTCTGTGCTCTCCATTCTTTTATGTTTTCTTTATGTTCTGCTCCAGCTGTGATTCAGAGGAAAAAAGTATTTTGCTTTTCTTTCATTAAAGATATGATAGAATTTCTGACTAGGGTCTGGCCTTAAAATGTCTTTCCTGTGGGAAGATGACATGACACTTTCAGTGTGACACCATTAAACACTTTCCTTTGATCAACAGCTCAAGAGTTTATTTAAACTGTTTCATACCCACTCCCATTCAACCTACATACAAATAATGAACATTTGGTAAGTTATTTTTAAAAGGTTACAGTGAATAAATCTGGGGCTTTTGGCTAATAGCCTCTACCAGCATGTGTCCATAATGTACCAAATAGCTATTTCCAAAAAAAGAGTATATTTGAAAGAGAAACTCAGACATTATTTATGCTTGGCTCGGCATTCACCCTACAATAACATATTCCTCATCTTTTTATTAGAAAAAAATTTCTTTTAAATTTCCTATCTGTAGTAGATCTTAATCTTAAACAAAATTTCCCTTACAGCACTCCCCCCCCAAAAATTGAAGAACATGTTACCAAGTATTGAAACCAGACTATCTAATTTTATTTCTTTTCTGTTCTTCTTCCATGAAAAGAATACATTTGGTCTGACTTAATGTCTCAGAGATGTGTCTCATCCCAAAATCCTTGGCTGTTATCCAGACAAGTTTCTTGCAATCCTGTGTGATTTCACAGTTTAAATGTTCTCCCTGTATGTAGGGAAATTTCATGATCAAAAATCAAATAGTTTTCAATTTTTTATGAGAAGACAGACTTCTCTCCAAGTCTGTTTCAGTTCATACCTCCACCCCCTACCACAAACACACATATTCATATATCTCCTGGGACATATCATTCTTTCCCCAGGGTGTTGACGAGAGAGTTGGATTGCCTAGCATAGTGAAGAGTAAATAGATGAAGTACTAAGGTAATACATAACACAAGAACATCCAATGATAATTTGTTTTTATTTCAACTAGGATATGCTAGTTTCCAAGAGTTGAGATTTCTTTTTTTTTTTTTAAAGATTGGGGTCTTTTATATACATATATATACATATATATATATATGTATATTATACTTTAAGTTCTAGGGTACATGTGCACAACGTGCAGGTTTGTTACATATGTACACATGTGCAATGTTGGTGTGCTGCACCCATTAACTCGTAATTTACATTAGGTGTATCTCCTAATGCTATCCCTCTCCCTCCCCTCACCCCACAACAGGCCATGTTTTGTGATGTTCCCCTTCCTGTGTCCAAGTGTTCTCATTGTTCAATTCCCACCTATGAGTGAAAAAATGCAGTGTTTGGTTTTTTGTCCTTGCGATAGTTTGCTGAGAATGATGGTTTCCAGCTTCATCCATGTCCCTACAAAGGACATGAACTCATCATTTTTTTATGGCTGCATAGTATATGTGCCACATTTTCTTAATCCAGTCTATCATTGTTGGACATTTGGATTGGTTCCAAGTCTTTGCTGTTGTGAATAGTGCCACAACAAACATATGTGTGCATGTGTCTTTATAGCAGAATGATTTATAATCCTTTGGGTATATACCCAGTAATAGGATGGCTGGGTCAAATGGTATTTCTAGTTCTAGATCCCTGAGGAATCACCACATTGTCTTCCACAATGGTTGAATTGGTTTACAGTCCCACCAACAGTGTAAAAGTGTTCCTATTTCTCCACATCCTCTCCAGCACCTGTTGTTTCCTGACTTTTTAATGATCACCATTCTAACTGGTGTGAGATGGTATCTCATTGTGGTTTTGATTTGCATTTCTCTGATGGCCAGTGATGATGAGCATTTTTGCATGTGTTTTTTGGCTGCATAAATGTCTTCTTTTGAGAAGTGTCTGTTCATATCCTTCACCCACTTTTTGATGGGGTTGTTTGTTTTTTTCTTGTAAATTTGTTTGAGTTCATTGTAGATTCTGGATATTAGCCCTTTGTCAGATGAGTAGATTGCAAAAATTTTCTCCCATTCTGTAGGTTGCGTGTTCACTCTGATGGTAGTTTCTTTTGCTGTGCAGAAGCTCTTGAGTTTAATTAGATCCCATTTGTCAATTTTGGCTTTTGTTGCCATTGCTTTTGGTGTTTTAGACATGAAGTCCTTGCCCATGCCTATGTCCTGAATGGTATTGCTTAGGTTTTCTTCTAGGGTTTTATGGTTTTAGGATTTAAGTCTTTAATCCATCTTGAATTAATTTTTGTATAAGGTGTAAGAAAGGGATCCAGTTTCAGCTTTCTCCATATGGCTAGCCAGTTTTCCCAGCACCATTAGTTAAATAGGGAATCCTTTCCCCATTTCTTGTTTTTGTCAGGTTTGTCAATGATCAGATAGTCATAGATGTGTGGTATTATTTCTGAGGGCTCTGTTCTGTTCCATTGGTCTATATCTCTGTTTTGGTACCAGTTCTGTGCGTTTTGGTTACGGTAGCCTCGTTAGTGTAGTTTGAAGTCAGGTAGCGTGATGCCTCCAGCTTTGTTCTTTTGGCTTAGGATTGACTTGGCAATGCGGGCTCTTTTTTGGTTCCATATGAACTTTAAAGTAGTTTTTTTCCAATTCTGTGAAGAAAGTCATTGGTAGCTTGATGGGGATGTACTGAATCTATAAATTACCTTGGGAAGTATGGCCATTTTCATGATATTGATTCTTCCTATCCATGAGCATGGAATGTTCTTCCATTTGTTTGTGTCCTCTTTTATTTCGTTGAGCAGTGGTTTGTAGTTCTCCTTGAAAAGGTCCTTCACATTCCTTGTAAGTTGGATTCCTAGGTATTTTATTCTGTTTGTAGCAATTGTGAATGGGAGTTCACTCATGATTTGACTCGCTGTTAATGGTGTATAGGAATGCTTGTGACTTTGCGCATTGATTTTGTATCCTGAGACATTGCTAAAGTTGCTTATCAGCTTAAGGAGATTTTGGGCTGAGACGATAAGGTTTTCTAGATGTACAATCATGTCATCTGCAAACAGGGACAATTTGACTTCCTCTTTTTCTAATTGAATACCCTTTATTTCTTTCTCCTGACTGATTGCCCTGGCCAGAACTTCCAACACTATGTAGAATAGGAGTGGTGAGAGAGGGCATCCCTGTCAAAGGGCTAATATCCAGAGTTGAGTTTTCAATAGCAAAATTTTCATTAAATGTAATGAAAGAGCCAACTAAGTTATGTGTATTTTATACTTCTTAAAGTAGAAAAGGCCAACATTTGTGACATGGTAATCATCAAGATTTTTGCCAAATCAGAATCAGAGAGCACATTTTAAAAATCTATCTAGTTTTGTCCCTAAATCTATCATTGAACAGCATGTCCTTCATGTTTTAGTTGATGTCACGCTATGTAGCAGTGACATGATCCTCCCATGAATATGACAATGTGCTAGAAGAACGTCCCCAGACAACTTTCCTAGACTTCAGAGCAAATGTTAGTGTCTCTGTTGTCAGTTTGAACCCCAACTCTAATAGGCATGTCGCCCTGGACAAATTAAAGGGCTACAGATTTTCAACTATATACAAAGTTGGAATAAAAATGCAACATTCACAAAGATCTAGGGATAAGGACATATATATACATATATTCTAAAACAGTCTTTAAATAAATATCCTCATCCCGTTCCCTTTCTTTTCTTCCAGTTTATTCCCCTCTCCTCTCCTCTGATTTAAGTGGAGAAGAATTTCAGAGATGGTTGTAGTTTCCAAACAGCCTGTGTTTCCAGATTTTTTTTTTACTACTGAATTAAGTTAAATATGTGTGCTCCATGTAAGGACAAACAACTTCCTTGAGGAAAGATGTGCCTATTTGCACAGGGTTGTGCCATCTGGCCCTTGGCAGACCAGTGTGCAAAGATAGGGAGGAACATTGAGTTAAGCATAGCCAGAAAATGATGCACACAGTCCATATGGCTTTATGGTCTGCTCCCCCTATTTCTCTAGGCAGTTGTGACCAACAAGAAAGCCAAGGAATAGGTTAATCTCGATTCTTTCTTCTAAACTATAAATTTTAAGAGGTTGGGTGCTCTTCTTGTTTACTGTATTTACTCCTGCATGAGGTCTTATGATTGGATCAGGAGAGAATAAGTCCTTCACAATTGATTTTTATGGATCTCTTCTATTTGCCACTCTGAGGGTAAACATTTAAAGTTTCTGACAAGAAGAATTATTGTTTAATGGATGCAGAGTTTATTTTGCAAGATAAAGAAGTTCTGGAGATAGATAGTGATGATGGTTGCACAAAAAGGTGAATGTACTTAATGACACTGAACTGTTCACTTAAAAGTGGCTTAAAAGCCGGGTGTGGTAGTGTGCGCCTGTAATCCCAGCTACTCAGGAGGCTGAGGCAGGAGAATAGCTGGATGGAACCCAGGAGGCAGAGGCTACCGTGAGCCGAGATCATGCCACTGAACTCCAGCCTGGGCAACAGAGCAAGACTCTGTCTCAACAAAAACAACAACAACAAAAGGCTTAAATGTTGTATTTCATGTTATGTATACTTTACCACAATTAATTTTTTTAAGTTTCTGATCAGTAGGACTTAAGGGAACAAGAGCAAATAAATTCAAAAGCTAGCAGAAGACAAGAAATAATTAACATCAGACCAGAACTGAAGGAGATAGAGATACAAAAAAACCTTCAAAAAATCAGTGAATCCAGGAGCAGTTTTTTTCAAAAAGATTAACAAAATAGATAGTCCGCTAGCTAGATTAATAAAGAAGAAAAAAAGAAAAGAATCAAATAGACACAATAAAAAATGATAAAGAGGATATCACCAGTGATGCCATATAAATACAAACTACAATCAGAGATTACTACGAACACCTCTATGCAAATAAATTAGACAACCTAGAAGAAGTGAATAAATTCCTGGACACATACACCCGCCCAAGACTAAACCAGGAAGAAGTCAAATCCCTGAATAAACCAATAACAAGTTCTGAAATTGAAGCAGTAATTAATAGCCTACCAACCAAAAAAAAACCCAGGACCAGATGGATTCACAGCCGAATTCTACGAGAGGTAGAAAGAGAAGCCAGTACCATTCCTTCTGAAACTATTCCAGACAATAGAAAAAGAGAATCCTCCCTAACTCACTTTATGAGGCCAGCATCATCCTGATACCAAAACCAGACAGAGACACAACAAAAAAAGAAAATTTCAGGCCAATATCCCTGATGAACATCAATGTGAAAATCCTCAATAAAATACTGGCAAACTGAATCCAGCAACACATCTAAAAGCTTATCCACCACGATCAAGTCAGCTTCATCCCTGGGATGCAAGGCTGGTTCAACATATGCAAATCAACAAATGTAAACAATCACATAAACATAACCAAAGACAAAAACTGCATGATTATCTCATTAGATGCAGAAAAGACCTTCAATAAAATTCAACACAACTTCGTGCTAAAAGCTCTCAATAAACTAGGTATTGATGGCACATATCTCAAAATAATAAGAGCTA
This sequence comes from Hylobates moloch, assembly GCF_009828535.3. NCBI lineage: Eukaryota > Metazoa > Chordata > Mammalia > Primates > Hylobatidae > Hylobates > Hylobates moloch. The sequence goes on along the minus strand of NW_026652286.1, from coordinate 63,759,507 downwards.
TTTATGACAAACCCACTGAATGGGCAAAAGCTGGAGGCATTCTCTTTGAAAATCAGCACAAGACAAGGATGCCCTCTCTCACTACTACTATTCAGCATAGTATTGGAAGTCCTGGCCAGGGCAATCAGGCAAGAGAAAAAAAAATAAAGGGTATTCAAATAGGAAGAAAGGAAGTCAAATTGTATCTGTTTGCAGATGATATGATTGTATATTTAGAAAACCCCATCAGCTCAGACCAAAACTCCTTAAGCTGATAAGCAACTTCAGGAAAGTCTCAGGATGCTAAATCAATGTGCAAAAATCACAAGAATTCCTATACACCAAGAATAGAAAAGCAGAGAGCCAAATCATGAGTGAACTCCCATTCACAACTGATACAAAGAGAATAAAATACCTAGGAACACAATTCACAGGAGACATGAAGGGCCTCTTCAAGGAGAACAACAAACCACTGCTCAAAAAATAAGAGAGGACACAAACAAATAGAAAAACATTCCATGCTCATGGATAGGAAGAACCAATATCGTGAAAATGACCACACTGCCCAAAGTATTTATAGATTCAATGCTATCCCCATCAACCTACCATTGACTTTCTTCACAGAGCTGAAAAAACTACTTTAAATTTCACATGGAACCAAAAAAAATACCCCATATAGCCAACACAATCCTAAGCAAAAAGTAAAAAGCTGGAAGCATCATGCTACCTGACTTGAAACTATACTACAAGCTTACAGTAAACAAAACAGCATGATACTGGTACCAAAACAAACATATTGACCAATGGAACAGAACAGAGGCCTCAGAAATAACACCACAACAATAAAATCTACTACCATCTGATCTTTGACAAACCTGACAAAAACAAACAATGGGGGAATAATTGCCTATTTAATAAGTGGTGCTGGGGAAACTGGCTAGCCATATGGAGAAAACTGAAACTGGACTCCTTCCTTACATCTTATACAAAACTTAACTCAAGATGGATTAAGGGCTTAACCATAAAACCTAAAACCATAAAAACCCTACAAGAAAACCTAGTTAATACCACTCATGGCATAGGCATAGGCAAAGAATTCATGACTAAAACACTACAAGCAATTGCAACAAAAGCCAAAATTGGCAAATGGGATCTAATTAAACTAAAGAGTTTCTGCACAGCAAAAGAAACTATCATCAGAGTGAACAGGCAACCTACAAAATGTGAGGAGATTTTTGCAATCTATCCATCTGACAAAGGTCAAATATCCAGAATCTGCAAGGAACTTAAACAAATTTACAAGGAAAAAACAACTCCATCAAAAAGTGGGCAAATGATATAAACAGACACTTCTCAAAAGAAGAAATTTATGTGGCCAACGAACATATGAGGAAAAGCTCAACATCACTGGTCATTAGAGCAATACAAAAAAAAAAAAAAAAACACAGTTAGATACCATCTCATGCCAGTTAGAATGATGATCATTAAAAAGTCAGGAAATAACAGATACTGGAGAGGATATGGAGAAATAGGAATGCTTTTGCACTGTTTGTGGGAGTACAAATTAGGTCAACCATTGTGGAAGACAGTGTGGCAATTCTTCAGGATCTAGAACCAGAAACACCATTTGATCCAGCAATCCCATTACTGGGTATATACCTAAAGGATTATAAATCATTCTACTATAAAGACATATGCACACATATGTTTATCGCAGTGCTATTCACAATAGCAAAGACTTGGAACCAACCCTAATATCCATCAATGATAGACTGGATAAAGCAAATGGGGCACATATACACATGGAATACTGTGCATTCATAAAAATAAAATGAGTTCATGTCCTTTGCAGGGACATGGATGAATCTGGAAACCATCATTCTCAGCAAACTAACACAGGAACAGAAAACCAAACACTGCATGTTCTCATTCATAAGTGGGAGTTGAACAATTAGAACACATAGACACAGGGAGGGGAATATCACATACCAGGGCCTGTCAGGGGGTTGGGGGTAAGGGGAGGGAGAGCATTAGGACAAATACCTAATGCATGTGGGGCTTAAAACCTAGATGGTGGGTTGATGGGTGCAGCAAACCATCATGGCACATGTATACCTATTTAACAAACCTGCATGTTCTGCACATGTATACCAGAACTTAAAGTTTAATAAATAATAATAAAAGTAGCAGAAATTTAGGTGTGATGAGAAACTAACAATATTATCTAAAATAAAGTGGGGAATGTGTGGTAGACAGGAGAGACCATGTTAGTAAAGTTACAAAGTACATTAAGATTGGAAAAACACATCAGAATATTCACATTTTAAATTTGTATTATAAGAATATATATTTTTAATATACATTATGTATATTATAGGAATAGTCTATTACAAGAATAAAATTCTACCATAAGGGAAAGAATATACAGAGATTTTCTTAGGGTGGCATATAAACATAATCATAGAATGTTAGACTGGAGAAAATTATTATAAAGACATATATTGCAATCTCGTTTTTACATATGAAGCAACAAGCTTAGAGAAATTCAATGACTTCTCCAAGTTCTTATGTTTTGTGAATGGCAGTCATGGTTAGTATTCACAAACTTTGCAATATATTCTTCCTAAGAAAGACCATAACTTCTATAGAAAGAAACAGTAGAATCGCCTTCTATGACTAACTTAAAAAAATAGAAAAATCAACTCTCTTGTACATCTTAATAGTCAGAGTCTAAGCATTTTGATTTATTTTAAAATCAGCAATAAACTAATCATGTATGAATCCATAAATAGCTTTTAATACTCTGAAATGTTTTTCATCTTATTAATGCTCATTTAATTGTATAGAAATGACATAAATGACAAATGCCTATAAAACTTGAGCATACAATGATAGAGTGAATTGCTGTGTAGCATAAGATCTTTAAATTAGAATCATTAATAGCTGCTTTAAAATATAGGAGAATAAATTGGATTCCATTACAACATAATCCATTTTCACATATAACTTGACTTCATAGTTAGGGTGTTTTCATTCTTTCACCCTTTTCCAGTTTTATTTCCGAACAATGTTAATCTTGTTTTCACACCTAGTATGAAAGTGGTCACTGCCTTCAACTCTCCTGTTGGTTTTTTTTTTTTTTTTTTTTTTTCTCCAGATTCTCTGGTTCTTTCATTATTTGGTCCCAGGAACTTTGCACTTGTTTTTGTTCATACCTAGAAGTTTTTCTTGAGACTCCTGCAAAGCTGCCTCTCTCTTATTATTGATCTTCCAGCTCAACTCTCTATTAGAAAAGTTGTACCTTTCTCACTTTATCTCAAACAGTTCCTGCTTTCTGCATCTTTTCTATTGCATCCCTTTTTTCAGATAGTACTTTTAACTATCTGAAAATTTTTATTTGCTATATTGTGTGACTTCCCTCTAAGACTAGATTAAACATACATTCTTTCGGTTTTTGGTTTTACTTGATTTCATTTCCCTACCTTCTCTAGAACATTCAGACTCTTCACCGTGGCATTGTGGAGCTGCTGCGTCCTAAGGTTTAGACATTGTACTCACTAATACTGCCCAAGACACTCTCTTGGCATAGCATCTCATTGGCTCATGTGAAGCGTGTATGCATTAACGTTTTCAAGCAAGTTGCTATAAAGACTCTTCTCCCAAATTCTATAGATATTTAATTAACTTTTAAGCAAATTCAAGTGAAGGACTTTATAATTAAGTGCCATAAGAATTTCAAAATATAAGCCAAATCCTTTAGCCATGTCCTTTAGAAAGTCTCTGTAGTGCTCATCTATTGAGAAAGCAGAAAAGAAATCCAGCATATAGCCCTGTTTAGTCTGCATTCCTTTTTACTTACTGAGCATACCTCATCGCTTTAACTCCTCTGTGAAATTATGTTTCATGCATCTAGGAACTCTGTAGAATACCAATACAAAGGCTGCAATTTGAGTGGCTTGGGGAAATATTTTTAGAATCTTGTTTTGAAAGCAAAAAATATAATAGTGGTGACTCTATGTGGAATGGCAAATTGCTTGTATTATGTGTAAGGGAAGCTGTTGGCATGACTGGTGGAATGCTTTTTAGCTATTTGTGAATAAGATATGCTGTTAATGTATTAGATATTGTTTGTCTTCCAACTCAACCCATACCTAATTACACTGTATAGGAAGTTAAGTAGATACTGAAGTTAGGGATGTGGAATCACAGGCAGTACATCCCCATTGTGATCTCCCTAGCACCACACAGTTGTGTTTTTTTAATACTGTAGGGAACTTCATAATTATACATTTTCTGCCTCTGAGAGATCCAGTGTATAATTACACAGTTCAAATACAATAGTGCTGGTTACTGTCAAATGCATGTAGCTACATGGGATTAAAATGTATTTAACCCTAATTGCATAGAAATGTGATGGGAACTATTACTTATTTTATTGTGAATGTGAAACGTGCAGGTATAATCTACTCCATTTATATGTGAAGGCAGTGTCTATCCCTGTATGTGACATTGTACAAGAATCCAGTTAGTGTAATGCTTTTGATATTTTAAAACATACTTTATAAACATTATACAAGAAAATGAATAAAATCTGCAGTGGGATGTATCTTGGGTACATAGTGGATATTTATCACTTATATATTTTGGAGTTATTTTGCTGTTTTTTCTTTTTTTCTTTTCATTTAACAAGAACTGTCAGCTAATTTCATCGGCGAACACCAGATGGCGCTGCATTGAATATCATTGCCTTGGCAATTTTCCGTGAATGCTATAAACATTCTGGAGGTGAAGTGCATGTAAGAAATAATCTTGTCCAACTCTCATTTCTCAGATGAAAGTACTCAAACTCATAGAGGTTATATAATTTCTACAAAATTATGTTAAGTGTAAAAGTCTGACACTGCATTCACTCCTTCCTGGGTTTTGCATATCCTATGCTATATTACTTGGGATCATGGTTTAGTTGCACTAAAGAAAAAGCACAAGGATAATGGTCAAATTTTAAATCTATGATGTTGCATTTACTAGCTGTATGACAAGTGGGAAAGCCATTTAGCCATCTTCACCTTTAGTTTCCTCATTTGTGGAAAAAACAAAGGATTCAAAACATACTTTACAGTTTTATGTTGATTAAATATAAACTCTATATTAAATAGCACAAAATGTGCTACACAGGAGATGCTGTAGATATGATCCCCTAGATGAATTTTTAAGGCACCATACATGTTTCCTCATTTTCATAATCCCAAAGCCTTTATTACATACTTAATTTTACTTTATGCTGTATTTAAGATAATTTACCTTTTGCTTTTTAGGAGCTTACACCACAAGATAGATATTCTGATGTAGATTTGTAGATGAACAGCAGACTGCAAGTACTCCAAGGAAATAATAAGTAGAAAGATATTAGGCAGTGATGTGTGAGAGGGATATGGTGTTTCAGCTTGACCAGTGCAGGCAAGGGACAATGCAAATTAATTCTCAAGTGGGTTACTTAAAAGCAACTTCACAGGGTTGGACTCTCAGACTCTCCGCTGATTGGCTCTTTTAATCTCCACTTCAGCTGTGTTCAGCCCCTGCATTCTACTCACATTCTTCACTATTACCGCATGCTGCAAACTCTCCATTAGAGCTTCTCCTTTGGATTTTGGTGTCATCTGCATTCTGAATCTAGTCTTTGCCAATAGTCAGATTTATATACCTAGCCTGGCACTTTTCTATTGTGGCTCCAATTTATTTACATGTAAAATAAAGGGATGAACTAGATAGATGGTAGCTCTCTGAAATTCTATAGTTTTATTTTTCTCCCCCTCTAGTCTCAAGTGACAAACCTTCTCCCCTCCACACACACATGCAAACATAAGCCTAGTCCCAATGTACCTTCTGGTGGGTCTCACAGCTCTCTAAAATGCCAGTATTGTATCTCTTGTCTTCTAGACATTGTTTAATCCTCTCCCACAGTCATAGTACTTTTTCATGTGACTTGTTGTGGCCAATGAGATGTTAGCAAAAGTGATGCAAGCGGAGACTTAATAAACACTTTTTTCATGGACTTGGCTTTTCGAAAACTCTTTTGCAAGCATGAGATCACCACGCAGGGCTCATGCCAGAATTGCGGATAAATAGCAGGGGACCCAGACAAAAAACAATTACAGTAAACAAAATAAATACCAGACATATGGCTCACCCAGCTGTCCTATCCAGCCCCAGCCATTGAAGCCACCCCCAAATGACACCCTAGATCTTGTGATGCCCCCACCCTCATGTGCAGCCCTGTAGTGCTGCCCCATGGTGCCTCTACTGGGTCCAGTCCAATCTGTGGTAGAACCCAGAGATCCTGCAAATCTCTGACTGGTAGAATTTAGAGCAAATAGAATGATGGATGTTTTTAAGCTATTAAATTTCTGGGTGGTTATCACACTTCAGTTGATAACTGAAACAATGTGTAACCTTGTTGACTAGTTTTGGCTTAGCCTCTCTAAGCCTTAATTCCCTCATCTGCGAATGCGGGCTAATAATGTTACCAATGTCACAAGATTAGGGTTATTAAGTGAGAATTCATGTTATTAATATGTAATGAATAGTGATTAAGGCAGTGATAGGAATAGAGAAAAATCTCAGTATATAATACTGGTTATTATTAAAGGAAAACACTATCATAATTTGATAGACTTTGTCCCAAAAAATCTCATTCAAGTAAAATTAAGGATTGGTTATTAGAAGGTTAATGAAATAACTGTAGTTAATCTGCACAGCTGGCAATTAGAAATTCCAGTATGGCCTTAGTGACCCAAATATATCCCAATTCCAACTGCTGTTTAGTGTACCTGCTGATATTTTTTAGCTGTACCTTAAAAATGAATGGGAAGGACTTGGAGTTTTCTAAATGTTTGGGACTTCCAAAACTTCCTAGTTAATTGACACCTGTTTCTCTCACTCTATTGAAAGACACTAGGTCAAGAGATTAGTGGATTACTGGTGACATGAGGACCCACATTTTACTTCCTTGTTTCTCCTCCTTTTTTATTATTTATTTATTTATTTATTTTTACTAATCCCTCCCTTCTAATTTCTTTATCCCAATCACATTTTCATCAAATATAAAAACTTTTGCCTCCCTCCATTTGAGAACCAGGTTTGGGTGAAAGAAATGATGGGCTATTGCAAAGCATGTTTAGGTTATGTTATCATGGTGCTTTATTGAATTATAATTCTTTGTTATTATTACCATAATAATATGCTAACTATTTTACACATTTCATGTATTAGAATACAGATGTAATAAAATGTATACATTACTACTATACACATATTATGTATTAAAAACTGCATATCAATAATGTTGAATCACATGCCTGAAAAAGCATAATGAAGAAGATTTGAACTGGAACAGACAATCATCTATCACTGATGGAATTTTCCCCATGTATATAATTGGGACAATTGTACCTACTACTATAGTAATTGTGAAAATTTTTGGTAATAATACATGTAAATAGCCTATGATAGTGTCCGGTATAGAACTGTTACAGATCTACCTTCTTCCACTCTGGAAAATATTCCTCATCAAACATCCAGGACCTGATTAGTGGTACTTTGTGTACATGAGATGCTCCCATCATCAAAGACCATGAAAAGACCTCACAAGAGTCCTTATGACAACTTAGCACTCCATAATGCATATCTGAATTGCCTAATCTATAAGTGATAAGATGAACATTTGTATTTTTATTTTTGGAGTTGGTTGTTAAATTACTGACCTGGATATCTCTTCTGCTGCAAGCACCATGCTCTGGAGTTTGTTAAGTGCATTGTCACTACTTCTATAGATCATTTCTGAGTTACTTTTTATTTCTACAGTAAATTAGATTGAAAGACTGCTAGTGCTGCTCAGTGCACCCAAGAGACAGCTGTAACTTGATCAGGGTCATGCAGCCAATCAGTAATGGAGGGAAGCAGAGGTGGGAGACCTCAGAGGAGAGTATTATTAGGCCAATGATAAGCTGTTATTTGGTCCTCTGGGGAAGCAGGTCATTAGGTAGGTATCAAGGTGAGTAACATGATGCACTTGCCTAAATCATATCACTGAGTGTCTCTTGGGAACCAAAGCGTCATGCACCGTGGCGTTCTCTCATTCTAAAACTGAGGCTGCACTACTGAAAGCAACTAACATTCTGTCCTTCTTTCCCTGGTTTCCCTACTTCTTGGTAGCCATTCTTAGGTTAACTTACATCAAGTGAAGGAGCCAGGACAAAGCCCTGACAGGCTAGCCTGGATACTTTCCTATATTTTATGTGTGCTTTCATAGTATCATAGAATCAAAAATTCTGAGGGTCAGAGTTTAATATCATCTGACATGGCCATTTCACAATACTTAAATTCTCTCTGTAATAATTCTTTTGGTAAATATTTAGTCTTCTACTTCAACACATTTCTTGTGGGGAAATTCATTACCAGGTAAGTAGTCCATTCATTTCTTCAGATTTTTCTATTCAATAAATATCTTGCTTTCCTTAAATTCTATTTATTTGTTTCTTTATTATCTTTTTGTCATTAATAAATCATCAGATATTTGAAGTACACAATCAAGACTTTTTCTCATTTTCACCATTCTTCATGCTTTCCAATGCCAAGGAGAAAAACATCTACAGTTCTAGTAATTCTTTATTTCTCATGTATTGTGGTTTTGAATTTCCTCATCAGTGTTATTTCAGGAAAAAAAAAAAAAAGTATAGAGGTTGGAGTCAGATCTGGCTCCACTTCTAGCCACAGCAGTAGATTTGTGATTCAGTACAAGTTACTTAAATTTCATGCCCTTATTTCATCTTCTGAAAAATGAGATGAAAATATTTTATAATTTGATGTTTCAGGCATTTATCCAACTGACTTGCTTCTTTATTGGAGGAGCCATATCATATGGTTGATTGATTAGGAACTTATATCAAAGAAATACCCTAGATTTCCTTTCTATTTTTTTTTGTCCTTAACTCTGACCTCCTCACCTCATACTTACATAATTGGTGTTCTAACTTAATACAGTTATTTTTACTTTTCTCAAGTTTCAACTCAAAAGCTTCATCCAGGAATACAGAGATTTAAGAATTGTTTCGATATTTCTGACTAGATAGCCATATCTAGATATGATTATCTAGATAGATTGGCATTGGCTCATATTTTTATTTGGGAGTATGTGGTAGGTTAGCCTGATTGCTTAATGAAGACCACAGAAACTAAGTGCAATCCTTGAATGGGTAACTGTTGCAGTCAGAGACTAAGCAGGACCCCTGGCTAGCCTTCTTACAATTGTACAACAATAGTGCCATAGTGACATACTGTGCCTGGATTCAAGACTGCAGCTCATAAATAAGGTATATTTCATGTTTATGTGTGAAGAGCAAATGTTTCTTCAACAGTAGGGTCCTCATTTGAATTAGTATAGTATTTTCATTAAAATGGAAATTTTACTGTTAATCTCGGAATTTATTCATTTATTTTTTGGAACCAGTGATTTGACCCATGAGACTCCCTAAATTTATAAAACAGCAGCTTATTGCCACCCCTACTCCAATAACAAACAGGTGGGAGTTACCAGACCTGCTAGTAAGAGTGATATATGTATATGACTTTGCTTTATTTACTCATTCAAATGACCTTGCAAATTACTTTACTTGAGTTTCATTAAGAAATTCGAAGTGACCAACACATTCCACGGTGAATTTCTAAGTAAGTTTCTGGATATTCACCTGACCCATTTTAGGCTCTTTGTGGATAAGCCTGAGTTATCTTGTTTGACTTTGGCTTTCTGCATTCCTTGTCAGGGTAGCTATTAATACAAACATTCCCCTTAGTTCACTTAAATAAATGTGTGGTGGTGCATTTTTGACATATTATCTGATGTTGCAATCTTCTAAAACTGTATAAGCTGTTTCACTATTATGTCTTGCTTCTGGCCTTATCATATTTATAGTTTTCCTTTACCATCACCACTGTCTTTGAAAAATGTTTTATATGTTATTAAAACCTTTGTATGTCCTTAAAACCTTGTTTTCTTTCTGTAATTTTCAACAGTTTGTTTAATTCCAGTATCTTGGAGACTAGCCATCTTATAAATTTTCCTAGATGAAATTTATGACATCCAAAAAGTGAACTGAGTGTTGAATTGCCTGAAGGATGTGATGTTTTAAGGACTTCTTTTGTGGATATGAAGTCATGATTGGAATAGCAAAATCATTATTTTGTGTCCAATCTAAGTTTGCTTCCATTAATAGGAAATTTGCTAGATAAATTGCATTTATCATTAGTATTTTTTATGTAAAAACGGCTTTCAATGTTTAGACACAATCTGTTTTCAATGCTTAGCAGTGTGTAATTGAATACCAGAATGTTAAATGCTTGCAAAGTAAATTTTTAATGCCTATTTCTCTATAGATCTACGTACACTTAAAAATGTTAGTCACATATATTAACTCATTTACCATAATAACTCTGTAAGTGGTTATTATCACTTCAATTTATAGAAGAGCATAACTAAGTCTAGAGAGGTCAAAGGACTGGCCTCAGGTCATTCAACTATTAAAGCAACTGAGCTGAGAGTCAAATTTTAGTTTATTTGACTGTCAGTAAAATGTTATTTCAATTCTGCTGGCGGTATATTTAGGAAAAGGTCTTATTCTTGGCCCTTAAGGGACAAAAAACTTGTATACAAATAAGACAATCCCCAAAATACCAGAGGTGTAAGATAGAAAAAGTAAATAGATGCTGAAAGATTGTTGCAAAATCAAATATAAAGAAAAAACTATCCTCTCTTTATGATAACATTTATAAAAACAGATTTAATTTTGTGTCAATGTCCCTGCATCTCCTGGAAGATTATTAGCTCCCTACGTCCTCAGACCTCTTCTGCCCTTCTCACAGTTGTAGTCCCAGTGACTAGCACGGCTTGGCACACAGCATGCAATTAATAAAGTTTGCCATATGAATGTGAAATGCATGCTATGAAGGCACATAGGAATTTTCTCTTTCCTGAATTTGCAGATGAGAACCCCAAAAAGATTATAAAATCTTAAGGAGCAAGGAGAAAATAGCCCATGATCTATGCTCAGCCCTAGGTTCCGATTTTGCCATCTTCCTTATTCCTTGAGTGAACATGAGCAATCCTAACCCAGAGACTTGCTGGTTTAATGAGGGTAATCATTTGAAAGTAAAAAATGCAATGTTCTCCTTTAAATTTTGTAATATACATTCTTTATCCTTCTTAGGTCTTGGCTTACATCTAACTAAGGAGAGTTTGGAAATGCAAAAATAAGGAATACAAATAAAACAAATGAAAATATATTTGTGACTTGTATTTAAAATTAGAATTCAATAAAACAATTCTCCAAGTTTTATACAAAATAAGATTTTTCAAAATTCCCAAATTGCATTTTAAATATCAAATATTGAAGTTCTCAGATTATTGCGTTAGCCAGAATGGAAGAAAAAATAATTATATAGAAATGAATCAACCTTTCTGGCCAAATAGATTATGGAAAGGAAGATAGAGATCTAGAGAGTTAAATGTATCTCTATTTTGTTTCCTTATACTGGCTTAGACTCAGGGCATATGGAGATGCTAAGGATAAATGACAGCAGTACTATTGCAGAAGTATTTTTAGCCACTGTCACTAGATTATGATTCTGGAAACAAATCATTTCTCTAGCAGTTATAACACCAAACTGGGATACAGCCATCTAAATTTGGCATTTCAGAGCTTTTTTCAGTTCCCAGTGATATGAAAACTGACATGAAAGCCAAGAAGATTCCATGGATTCTGCCCTGGTGGGAAGAGGCACCACTACCCCAGAGACCAGTGGGACCACAGGTTTGATAGAGTAAAGAAGCTATGCAAGGATTTGCAGCCAGCAGGAACTAAACTAAGGCCTTCAAATGAAGTATCACCATTCTCTGATGAAACAACATTAGAAAGACTATGGGATGTAAACCCCAAATTTCAAGCATGGAGATCATTAATGCTCTCAGTGACCAGAAAAATACAGAATATAGTAAAAGGATATCAGAAGAATCTGAAGATCTTGTCCCTCTCAACTATAAAATAAGCCATAAAATTTCATAAGCCACAACTCTCTCATAAAAAGCTAGATGTCATTTTTTTTTTTTTTTTTGAGACAGAGTCTTGCCCTGTCACCCAGGCTGGAGTGCAGTGGCATGATCCTGGCTCACTGCAACCTCCACCTCCTGGATTCAAGCGGATTCAAGTGCTTCTCCTGCCTCAGTCTCCTGAGTAGCTGGAATTACAGGCATGCACCACCATGCCCAGCTAATTTACGTATGTTTAGTAGAGACAGGGTTTCACCATGTTGGCCAGGCTGGTCTCGAACTCCTGACTTCAGATGATCTGCCTGCCTTGGCCTCCCAAAGTGTTGGGATACAGGCGTGAGCCACTGTGCCTGGCCCCAAATTTCTTAATTTTCTAATTAAATAGAAAGTGGCATTTTAAGTAAGAATAGGTTCATAACAGAATAAAGGTACTATTTTTATTTTTTTCCCATAGGTTCCAATTGTAGTGCAATTGAGTTTTGAGAGTCATCACATTAGTAAGATATGGATTTTTTTTGAGTTCTGTTTTCTCAACATTGGCAATAGGACAGCTGAAGTTAGACAATCTGCATTTTGTGTATGTTTGTTATTGTCATAAGAGCAATAGGTTTTTCCAGTGTTCTTATCCCTTTGCTAGTTGATAGAAGAAACACAGGTGATAGCACTGTTCGGGGTTCAGATGGCAAAAACAATTCAATCAAAAATTGGTAGCCTGGGGTTTCCAGTTTCAGGTCCAACATCTAAAGAACTGTCCATCACTACCACCCTTACAACAAGAAAAATCTGAGCAAAAATCTCATCTTGAGATTACCCAGGAACTGCAGTTACAAGGCAAACTGCATCTCCCAAAATCTGGAGAAAGAAGCACTTAGAGAGAGAGACAGCTGAGGTTTGCTCACCTGGAACAAAAGCTGTTAAATCTCTTAAATGGTTAGAGGCAGCTAAGTGCTAGTTTTGATGATGTGCTGAAGGTTGAGCGCAGACTATCATGAGAATGAGAAACACCTGGGGATCTTAGTCATAAGGTAAACCACGTATTTTCACAGGCTTTCACTCCAGGAAACCCTCTATGTTCCCACTGTGAGGAACTGAGAAAGATCATCTCCTGGCCCCGGCAGGAGTAGGGAAAAAATGCTATCATGAAACCCATCCAGTGTCTTCTCTTTAACAAAGACACAGCATCCTGAGGAAGGAATTTTCCAGAGCATATGCTGAAACTTGATTCAAGCTAGGGGAAGGAGATTCCTTCACACTCCACCCCTCTCCTAACTTCCACCTCACCTAACAGGGTAAAGGTGAGGGTAGACAACAGGGGAAAAGGCTTCAAGACAGTAGATTAGTATACTGCAACCATAAGAGGGAGTAGGGGAAAGCGAGCAAAACAAACAAACAAAAAATGACCTTGGAAGATAGACTAGAATACTTTTGATGGCCATACCCCTGAAACACTGGTCCACTAAGACTAACACTTCATTAGAAGATTATAGCAATATGCCACTTATTCGCATGCTTCCATGACAACAGAAAGCTTCAAAATAATAATAACAGTAATAATAATGAATCATGGCTGAAAGAGCTGCAAGTCTCAGATCTTCTTTAAGCATCATTACAAAGGGAAACTCAAAGTCAAGGAGTACAAACGTAAGAACAAGAGAGGAGATTGAAGCCTCGGGTACTTATGTGAGACATTAAACAGAGCTCAACTAGCCACATTAACATAAATCCTCACATTGAAGGCCTATTTACTTCACTTCTATAGCATGCTTGGCTTTCAACAAAAAAATTTTCCATACCAAAAGACAAGAAAAAAACACAGTCTAAAGAGACAAAGCCAGTATCAGAATCAGTCTCAGATACAACAAAAATATTGAAATTATCAGATAGATAAGACATTTAAAATAATTATGGTTAAGGTCAAAGAACTTTTAATAGGAAAACACACACACATACAACGTACAAGACCAGATGGACCCTGTAACCAGAAAAAGAGAAATGATGGGAAAAAAAGGAAATGTTATAAATTACAAAAATAATCACAGAAATGAAGAATACATTCAGCAGGATTATCATTAGATTCCGCACAGCTGAGGAATTACTCAATGAACTTAAATATAGGCCAATAGAAATTTTGCAAATTAAAAAGCACAGATTAAAAAGAGTGAAACAAAACAACGACAACAAAAAATAGATCAGAATATGTAAGAACTGCAGGATAAAAGGTGTGACACATGTAACCAGAATACCAGAAAGAGAAGAAAGAGAGAATGAAGCAGAAGAAATATTTAAAGTAATAATGACTGAAAACTTCCTCCAATTATTGAAAATGCCAAATCATAGATTCAGAAAATTCAGATGATATCAAACTGATTCATCTACTTACCATTCCGCTACCCTCTCCTGCCACAAGAAAACACCTAAGCAAATTATATTCAAACTGAAGTAAACAAAGGCAACAAACATTGAAATCAGCCAGAAGAAGAAAAAAATAGTTTAAGTATAGAGTAACAAGATTAAATATTACTCTCATCAGAAAACGAACAGCAGGAAAATACAGAAATTATTTAATGTATGAAAGACAAAAAAACACCAAACTCAAATTTCAGATCCAGTGAAATTATCCTTCAAAAGTGAAGAAGAAATAGAGAACTCTCAGATGAACAAGAACCCAGGGGCTTCATTGCCTGCAGATCTTCTGCACAAGAAATATTAAAGTAAGTCATTTATGAATGAAAAGAATATATTAAAAACTTCCATATACACAAAAAAGAGCATCAGAAAGAAAATAAATGAAAGTAAAATAAAACATTTTATCTTTTAAATGTTCTTAATTTATCTAAAAGAAAACAATGTTTTAATCAGCTTGGGTATCATAACAAAATAACTGAGATTGGCTTACACAACAGAAATTTTATTTTCTCACCATTTTGGAGGCTGTCTGTGTTCTTCCCCGAAAGAAACCATAAAGCCAGTCTAACAATAAGAAAAATGTGAGAAATGAATCTGAAGTATATTCTACAAAATATTTTATCTGTATTCCTCAAAAAAAAAAAAAAAACCAGAAAACCTCTTAGTCTAAAGCAGTCTAAGGAGAAAAGACAGATACAATATGAAATCCTAATAGAATGCTGGAATAACAAAAAATATTAGGTAACAATGAAGGAAATCTGAATAATATATTGATTTTAGTGAATAACTATCAATGTTGGTTTATCAGTTTTGACAAATGTGCCATGGTAATGTAAGTTGTTAGTAATGAGGTCAACCGGGTTTAAGATATACGGGAACTCTCCATGCTATTCTTACAGTGTTTCTGTAAATTTAAAGCTATCCTAGAGTAAATAATTTAAAATATTTCATGTTGCCTCATGGTCATAATAATAAATATGAACTCTCATTCAAAATTTGGGAGACTGTTAAGTCTCCATTTTTACCTACACAGCAATTGAAAACTAGAGACAAATTTGAATTTAAATGCCTATTTGAGACACACACCCTCCACTTTGCCCTAGTCCCTGTCACCTATTTCCTTGAATATGCTCTACTTCATACATTTTTGTTACATACCTATCTTCTTTAGGCATGTGAGTTGCAATCACTGATAATAATATCTATAACAGCCTAGAAATAATTTTGTACTGATAAATAAAATTTGATTATAAAAAATGTTTTAATCTGAAGCATTGTCATGTCCTGACTCCCTAGATAAGATTAAGCAGTTGAAACAGATGTAGAACTGCCTCCCCATGCCCACTCCACCAGCACTACACAATACCCATGATGTGAGGGAGCTCAGAAGGTTTGAAAGGGAGGGACAAATGTGAATCAGTCTTGTTTGGTAACGGGAGTGGATCTAATGAACAGTGAATTTATAAGATGGCCTAGCTCTTGCCAGGACAGTGGGCTTCACCCTTGTTTGTTTATAATTATGCTCTCAGTCCCTATTGGAATCCTCTGATTCTTACTTAGAACAAACAACATCAGTTAAAATGGAAGACCTAGAATTAACTAAGTCTTAGTTTAAGATGAGTAATTTGGTGTCAAAACTTATTTCAGCCACATTTATTTTAAGAGAAATAAATAAGTCTAGTTAAAATTCTTGGTGTTAAAGAAAACATAAACCACTTGAGCTGTAAGGGTAGACAATGAATTGAACAATACTCCTATACTTTAACCCACCAAAGCCATCATCAATAGATAATATATGGCATATTGATGATATAATTTGACTGATGATATGTGCAAAAGACTTACAATGTACTTGCAGGTAGAACATATTAAAAACATATAGATTGGCTTTCATTCTGATGTGTAGTAAGTATACAGGATGGAAGAATAGAGAGTTGGGGAAAGGAAGAACAGAGCCCATGGAAGAAATACCAAAGGAAATAGAAAGTACAGGGTGTATTTGACAGGGATAGGAAGTTTTAAAGTTCAGCTAGAGAAGTTTCAGGAAATATTCACAATGTATTCGTTAATTTTTTTTCACCTAAAAGAAATAGCAACCACAAAAACAGAAGTTTCATAAAACATGTAACTAGATTAACTTTGAGGACAGATCCAACTAGAATAATTTAGGGGTATCATCACAGATTCCATTTTCATCCAAGAAACTAGCAATGTACCTTACATGTCGTAAGTACTGAATTACTAATTATTTAATTTATTTCTTTTGTTATATATATATATGTATGTGTGTGTGTATATATATGTGTGTGTGTGTGTATATATATATGTGTGTGTATATATATGTGTTTGTGTGTATATATATATATGTTCTTGTATGGTCCTCTCCACATAAAAAGAAAAGACTTTCTGGAACTCAATTGCCTTTGATATTTCTCTCTATTTTATTAGGCTTCATTAACATATTAGAGACTATATATAAATGAATAACAAAATGTACTGTATGCTGATGAGATTTGAAATAAACCTATTTAATTTCTTAACTTAGTCCCTATGTTTTTCTTATAAAATAAATCTGAAAATTATTACCTATAAGAATATTTGTTTTTTGTTCAGATTCTACTCATAAACCATGCCCTGGACTCTTCTCGATTGTTGGAAAGAGATTGCTGTTTTTTTTGTTTCTTTTGTAAATGTGATATAAGCAGCAAAGAAAGGAAAGAAGAACTCTCTACACATTTGAGTCAGGAATTAAACTTTATTCAAAATCCTTTCCAATAGTGCCTTCCCTCTTCCAAGTCCTTCAAAGTGTTGAGAGAAAAAAATTCAATCAAGATCCCATTTCACTTTATGACAGACCAGAGCTATTTCTTCTTCTCCTTCTTCTTTTCTGGAATTTCTGCATTTAAAAATTATTTTGTAATTTTTAATTTAAAAATTGTATGGAATTTTTCAGTTTTAATATGAACTGAATTTCCTTTTCCCTGAGACCCAGGAGAAGCAAGAAAGAAAATCAAATTGTTGATATAATAAAATATTTCTCTGAGGAAGACAATTATACATGCAACTAATTACAATTACAAAGGAAAGAAACACATTCTCTAACACTATTGTACGGGAGCCCAGAAAAAGAAATGGTTAATTACAATAGGTGAATGGATTAAACACAAAGAAAAACTCCATGGGAAAAAAAACCAAAACATTGAAATTGGCTCAGAATCATAAATAAGAGTGGCCATGCTGGAAGTCAGAGGGGTGGTATCCCAGGCTCAGAGAAAAACTTGACCAAAATACAAAACTGAAATCACATCTGATTGAGTTGGAACAGAAACCAATTCAATATGGTTAGAATGTAGTTTATTTGAAAGTGTATAATAGGAGCCAAGGCAGGCTAGGAACATGGCTAAGTAGGTTAGAGGATTGGTTAAATTATTGAGTTTTTATAGGTAAGAATTAACTGCTGAAACTTCTGAAAAGGAGAGTGCTAGAACCTATTCTATAAACTGTCAACCAATTGCTTCCTTTTTATTCAATGTCACAACATACAGGCTAAAATGTTGAATAATACTCCATTCTTACAGTAAGAAATTTTATGAAATGAATTATGCCCCCACAACCTTCATGTTGAAGCCTTAACTCCTTATGTGATTGTATTTAGAAATAGGGCCTTTAAAGAAGTAATTTTGGTTAAATAAGGCCCTGAAGGTGAAGTCATAATCTAGCATGACTCATTGTCCTTATAAGGAGCCTAGTCTGTAAAGTTTCCTCTACCACCTTATCCCCTTTTCTTGATTGTTATGGTTTCGCTCTGTCCCCGCCCAAATCTCACCTTGAATTGTAATAATCCCCACATATCAAGGGTGGGACTAGGTGGACATAATTGAATCATGGGCGTGGTTTCCTCCATACTATTCTCGTGGTGGTGAATAAGTCTCACAAGATCTGATGGTTTTATAAATGGGAGCTCCCTTACCAAGCTCTCTTGCCTCATGTTCTGTGAGATGTGACTTTGCTCCTCACTTGCCTTCCACCGTGATTGTGAGGCTTCCCCAGCCATGTGGAACTGTGAGTCAATTAAATTTCTTTCTTTTATAAATTAAGTCTCAGTTATGTCTTTATTAGCAGCGTGAGAACAGACTAAACACTGATTTATTTTTCTCCATAGTTTTTATCACCAGCTGATATTCTACATATTTTATTTCTTGATTTGTCTCACTGTCTAAACTATGATGTGTTCAATAAGGAATGGGGGGGGGGGTTTGTTTGTTTTGTTTTTTCTCTACTGTAGCCACAAAACAGCCATACAACAGTGTGAGGCACATATTAAGAAATGAACAGGTATTTGCTGAATACTGAGTGCATGTACATAAAGGATATAGACAAAAAGGAAGACTTAAAAATTTAAATAGCTTACATTTATGAAGAATTATTATTCTATATGAAGAACACAAAAATTATGAGAAGTTGCTGGTTTGAGGAAAAATCTAATAGTTAGCTTTATGTACATAGGTCTGTAGGAAGCAGTGACATCTGTGTTTTAGACAGTGGGAAAAACGGGTCTAGAGTCCTAAGAAAAGACTAGACCTATAGAAATAGCTCCAAGGGATCTTCAACAATTAAAAGAGCACTTTTTATAAGAAATATGGTCCTTAATGTCAGAAATCATTTTAAATTTAACTATATTCTCAATGATTATTTTACTAACCCCTGTCTGCTTGTTAGTAACATCAGACATCATATATACACAGGATTGTTGGCATTCAATTTTTTAAATATGTTCTCCAAATGTGGGATTAATTAGTCCTCTTTGACAAGGCACTTGGGTCAGTGGCTTAGGTGTCTGTTAATAGTTTTAAGGAGTGTGAATTGTCCTTTCCATTACTTAACAAAAAGGGTCTATTCTCAGTAGACCTCTGCAGGTCTGGAAGGAGAAAGCCACGAACAGTCCCTGGGTTTTGTCAACATACTTAAAAGTAACATTTTCAAATGTAGTTGGGATTATGCAAAGGCACTGGTGCTCTTCCTTCACCTTCCCTCTGTGGGTACTCTGGGTGTGACTCCAGGATTTCCCTTTAATTTATCTGAAGCTATGTCAACTCTCTAAAATGCAAAATGAAATGGGATAATGGGAGCGTATTTCACAAAATTTTTCACTTCAAATTCAATTGATTTTAACTCTAGATTAATTTTCAGCCAATTTTATCCAAGTAA
Source organism: Hylobates moloch (assembly GCF_009828535.3). Classification (NCBI taxonomy): domain Eukaryota; kingdom Metazoa; phylum Chordata; class Mammalia; order Primates; family Hylobatidae; genus Hylobates; species Hylobates moloch. The sequence goes on along the minus strand of NW_026652286.1, from coordinate 63,739,817 downwards.
ATGGCAGTGAGCCTAGTTCTCTACTATATTAGAAAGTTAAATTCTTTTTAAAAAGCAACAAATGCTACTATGTTTTATAAAGAAATGATTAGTATGCACTTACATTTTCTTAAAAATATTGAAGGAGTCAAATGGACAGAGGTAGAGGGATAACGTGATAAGAGTAATCAGAAACATGTGCTTCAGAATGAGAGGATAATGAGCAAAAGAACCAAGTCTCAGCTGTTTGACCGTAAGTGAGACAAGGAGTCTGTTTTGCTACAGATTCTTCTTCTGTGAAATGGGGATCATCACACTCACGTAGTACTCTTGATTAGATGAGTTAATGTAGGTCGATTTTTGGCAACATTTTCTGGAGTTGAGAAGAACTCAATAAATGGCAGCTATTAATAGAAAATAGGCAGAGATAATAGAGCTTTGAGAAGTGGAATTTCCTAATTTAAACTATGCCTAGTGTTCCATTACTGGAACACTTAGCACGTGGGAGTTATTTATATCCCATTGCTCAGGGTCATCACCAAGGTCTGATAGCAAATATTCAAAAAAAAGTGTAACCTCAGGCATAAGTGGGTTAAAATGATTCAAACTAAAAGGCATAATTTATTAGGCCAAATGAGTGGTTTTGAAGGTTAGGTTAAGAAAGAGCTGCATAACAAATAAAAGTTTTCATGTTTTTTTGTTTTTTTTTTTATCTTCAAAGGGTTAACACAGAACTCCTTGAGAGCTGCAACTGAGATCATTGTAGCTTAAAAATGTCACTGACATAGAAAAAAAAAAATCCCATCAACTTATTTCAGGAAATAACTTTAGGATTGTGGAACGTGAGAGAAAGGCATAATTATCTTAGTCTATGCATGTTTTGGAAGGAAAAAAATTCAGTGGATCTATGTAAGTCTTTCGTAATCTGAAGACAGCTCATTTTGAAGTGCACTTAATGAGTTGGTCCTGGAAAAGAACTTAAAAGTAAACACATTGCGGACCTAAGAGAAAGAACAATGTACTGGTACAGCACTCTTTTCATCTACGTGGTTCTTGTGTTACCTGAGAGTGCTTTTACTAACCTCAGCCAATAGGATGTACTGGATTAGTGGCCTGGAACTGAAGTGCAGTAACAAGGTCTCATAAAGGCAGCAAACCATATAGGTTTACATTGGCTTTGAAGTAAGATTGTCAGGGTTCTAAAGTCTCCATTATTGGTTAGCAGTGACACTAAGGTCACGTTACTTAATTTCTCCAAGTCTTACATTCTTCATTTGTATAATTGGGATAATGATAGTACCTAAGGATTTATCAGAAATTAAATAAGGTAATTCATTTAAAGCATCGCATACTACCTGGCACACAGTAGCAGATCACTAAGTGTTAGTGGCTGTTATAATGCAAATAAAAAATATTTAATTCTTTTATTTACAAAAGGTAAAGAAAACTCAGCTCATCTTTGTATTCCCAATTACATTTCAAGAAGGACTGCTTTAATGCTTACATATTTTTTATAACATTTTCTTCTGCACCAAAGAGTTTTCTATACAGATAAAATTTTAGGGAGAAGGAGATATTATGGGAGATTGTATAATCTAAGATAGTTTGTGAAATTATTTCAATGTCTCTCATATTTCTTGCAGTGAAGAGGGGTAGAAATACAACCTTAGGAAAATAATCAAGTCACCCATCCCACAGGCCCCTCTAGTCTAAGTGAACACACAGAGGAGAATTGTGAGTGCAGCATGGTGCTGGGAATGCAGTCTCAGCAGACCTCATCACAAGACAGCATTTTCTTGAATCTTAATTACTTTAATGAAGCATTTCAGGTCACCGGCCTCAAATCTTACAAATACGAATTTACGTTAGTTTCTTCAGTCTCTTAAAAACACTTTCTGTAGCTCTGTACCTGATTTTAAAATAACACTTACATCTGTTATTTACAAGCCAAATTTCCATGGAAAATAAACACATCTTTGGAAATTGCTGAACTCTTGGACACTTCTAGTGAGTCTTTTCCTCTCCTTAAGTTTATTTGAAGACATGGAGTCTCTTTTACTCTCTATTCTATTTATATTTTATTCATTTTGTAACATAAAAGATAACCTCTGATAACCTATTCCTTATGTAGTTTGTATTATCCAACCTTAATACTCCCTTCTAGTGATAAAAGTATTAATAGACTTTTTTTCTTGTTTTTACCAGTTTTGCTGTTTTTGAAATAAATATTATTGACTATAAAAGTAAGAATGCATCATTCAAAAGCATCTGTGTTTTTTTTTAACACATGCCAAATTATGTGTGAATAACTTATTGTCTGACAAAGGCTACTGTGACAGTGAAAAGCTCTGAAAAAAAACTAGAAGGAAAACAAAGTTAATTTAAGAAAAATCTTAATTTTAAGGTAAATTTCTTCCTTTGCCCAATTCTGTTACAGGACATTGAGGTTACATTTTAATATAGGGTCCAGACATAAAGATTATTCATCTTAGATTGGTAACTATATACATATATAATTCATATATATAATATATAAATATACATATAAAATATATAATATATATAAAATATATAAATATATAAATATACAATACATAAAATATATAAATATGTAAATATATACAATATATAAAATATATAAATATATAAAATATATATAAATATAAAATCTCCATACACATATCCACACACACACACACACACACACAGACACACACACACACATATATACATATCTTGTTAATATTAAATGTATATGGCTTCTCAGGATACCATTTATACAATTTCTTCACTAATCACCTTCCCTTTTATTTGATGCTTTTATTAGTTCTAACTCCTCATCTTAATTTTGAATCCAGAAAATATTAATATTTAATGGTAATTTTCATAGCCCTTATGTTTTAATAATTTTAGCCACCTTAAAAGGGCATACGAAAGAAATGCTATCATATTTACCACCATCTTGCAGATAGAGAAACTTAGGAAATTGCCTTTTGCTAGAATTCAACAAAATAATAAGTTGAGCTAGCTCCCTATTTTCTAGTGTTTCCATATTTGGCACTAGCTGCGACATTAAGCAAAAGCATTGACTTACAGAATGCAGTGTATGGTGTTAGGTGGCACATGGGAAAAATAATGTCTGAGATGTGTCGGACAAGTCTGAAGTCTGGCTGCTGCCCAGAGGCCCTGCTTTTCTTTCCCGTAAGAGCCACCATTTTGCTTGAAATGCTATTTTCTACCGCGCCTACCTGGTTGGCTCCAACTCCTCCTGCAGGATATAGAGGAGATGCCCCCTTTCCTGGAATATGTTTCTCTCCTGACCCTTCTATCTCTAATGAAAAGTTCTTTCCTCTGATGCTATAATGTGCTGCGTTATCTCATTAATTGATTGAGCAATTATAGAACACTGTACTCTTAGAAATTAGAAAGGAATCATACTGTAATCACCTTCTTTGTTCAAATACCAACTCCTCGCTGAAACCTAGGAAACTATTTCTGGGCTGGCAAAATCTACCTACAGACAAATAAGCATTTGTTCACACATAATTGTTTATTTCCATGCCTATATCCACCAAAAGATTATCATCAATTTGGAGGTTTAAATTTGCAACTTGTAATTTTTTATTCTCAGAGATCAGAACATCTCCTGAATTTTATAAAAGAAATTAAGAAAGAAAGAAAAGGATAGCTAAAGAATGCGTGCTTTAAGTGCTTGACCAAGTAGACATTTAATAATCTTTCAGGCTGTGTGACAAAGATAACTCTTCATACATCATCAGCCACACTAATCCTGTTCTCAGGACAACTCTGTAGACCCAGGCCTGATTATTAGGGAAAACAATATATTGTTTCTATGACACGTTGATTGTTAATAATTATGGTCAACTAAACAATATTACACATATTAAAATCTATTCCCTAGTTGTCATCGTTTTCCTCAGTTCTACTGGCTCCAGACAGTCTGGCATTGAATCAGTTCTTTGTTCTGTGGAAGAAAAAAGCATATTTAGAACAGGAATGATTAAAAATAAACTAATATCATTCCACCTGGAGTTTATTTGTAAGAGACCATCTGGCTATGCTTGGATCAATACTATCAGGAAGCTTGAAAAATTAAGTTAGTATGATAACTTCCTTTGGTGACTAGTTATTAAAAGAAAATAAGGTGGTACTTATTTTGAGGGGGCTTCTTTTAATAAAAGCTTGTGCTTCCCTGAATCTTAAATATAAAATGTAGATTTCCATGAGAGGAGACCTTAGAAATGATTCAAGTCAGGTGTTAGATAATGTCACAACATTATGTGATATATTAGAGAATGCCACAGGATGTTGAAATGTAATATACATAGTTTTTTTTAACTATAGACAAACCATTTGTAAAGGCAGGAAACTGAAACTATGAGAATGTTTATTAATTGTGATGATTTATTCAGTGATAGTGATGGAGACTTCATTATGTGTCAAACAGTATGCTGAGCATCGAAAAGATTTAAGAGAGATGAAATTATCTCCTCAAGAGATTACAGTGCAGTGTGGCAAGGGGAAAAAGCAACAGGTAAAAAATTATTATAAAGTATGAGATAATAGTATAGTTGAGGTGTGTATAAGGTGGACTGGGATGCAAAGGATGGCCACACAACTTGGAGTAGTATCAGGAGTTCTTAGAAAACTCTATAGAGTAGGAGATGCTCGCCCCGAGCCTTAAAAAATAAAATAAATGGACACAGCTGCAAAGTAGATAAAGAATTCCAGTAGGAGAAACCAGATGGGCTAAGACAAAATCAAAGCATCATAATTTTGCAGAATGAGTAGTAATTTGGTACAGCTAAAGAATAGGGTTTCTTAAAGCCGGTATCAGTTTTGCAAATGTGGAGTTAAATTTAATCTTAAGAGTATAAGCTAAACATTTTTCAGCAATTAACTTCACATACATAAATATGAAGCAAAACCCACAGAGATTCTTAAGTATATGCAAATGAGAGAAATAAACTTTATTTGAGGTACCTGGGAATGTTATATCATCCTCGTGGTGTTCATAGGTTAAGTGATTAGACAATTGAGAGCATTGACTTTGGAGGCAGAAAAAGCTATTGTCACATCCTCAGTTTGCCACTTATTACCTGGGTGACTTTGGGAGCATTACATAAACTGTTTAATGTTAGTTTACTTAGCACACAAGATAATGTAAATAATAAACTCTTCTTGCATAGGTATGCCTGGAACCTAGTAGGTCTTCAGGGAATAACAGCTATTATCTTTGCCATGATGCTAATGACAGTATTATAAATTTGTTCTAAAAGAGGTATTACTATAACAAATAAGACATTGCACTTAGAGAATACACAACATATTTTCTTTTCTTCATTATACTTTAAGTTCTAGGGTACATGTCTACAATGTGCAGGTTTGTTACATATGTATACATGTGCCATGTTGGTGTGTTGCCCCCATTAACTCGTCATTTACATTAGGTATATCTCCTAATGCTATCCCTCCCCACCTCCCCCCAACCCATGACAGGCCCCAGTATGTGATGTTCCCTTTCCTGTGTCAAGATGTTCTCATTGTTCAATTCCCACCTATGAGTGAGAGCATGCAGCGTTTGGTTTTTTGTCGTTGCAATAGTTTGCTGAGAATGATGGTTTCCAGCTTCATCCATGTCCCTACAAAGGACATGAACTCATCCTTTTTTATGGCTGCCTAGTATTCCATGGTGTGTATGTGCCACATTTTCTTAATCCAGTCTGTCATTGATGGACATTTGGGTTGGTTCCAAGTCTTTGTTATTGTGAATAGTACCACAATAAACATACGTGTGCATGTGTCTTTATAGCAGTATGATTTATAATCCTTTGGGTATACACCCAGTAATGGGATGGCTGGGTCAAATGGTATTTCTAGTTCTAGATCCTTGAGGAATCGCCACACTGTCTTCCACAATGGTTGAACTAGTTTACAGTCCCACCCACCAACAGTGCAAATGTGTTCCTATTTCTCCACATCCTCTCCAGCACCTGTTGTTTCCTGACTTTCTAATGAGTGCCATTCTAACTGGCATGAGATGGTATCTCATTGTGGTTTTGATTTGTATTTTTCTGATGGCCAGTGATGATGAGCATTTTTTTACGTATCTGTTGGCTGCATAAATGTCTTCTTTTGAGAAGTGTCTGTTCATATCCTTTGCCCACTTTTTGATGAGGTTGTTTCTTTTTTTCTTGTAAATTTGTTTGAGTTAATTATAGATTCTGGATATTAGCCCTTTGTCAGATGAGTAGATTGCAAATATTTTTTCCCATTCTGTAGGTTGCCTGTTCACTCTGATGGTAGTTTCTTTTGCTGTGCAGAAACTCTTGAGTTTAATGAGATCCCATTTGTCAATTTTGGCTTTTGTTGCCATTGCTTTTGGTGTTTTAGACATGAAGTCCTTGCCCATGCCTATGTCCTGAATGGTATTTCCTAGGTTTTCTTCTAGGGTTCATATGGTTTTAAGTCTAACATTTAAGTCTTTAATCCATCTTGAATATTTGTATAGGGTGTAAGGAAGAGATCCAGTTTCAGCTTTCTACATATGGCTGGCCAGTTTTCCCAGCACCATTTATTAAATAGAGAATAGTTTCCCCATTTCTTGTTTTTGTCAGGTTTGTCAAATATCTGATGGTTGTAGATGTGTGGTATTATTTCTGAGGGCTCTGTTCTGTTGCATTAGTCTGTATCTCTGTTTTGGTACCAGTATCATGCTGTTTTGGTTACTGTAGCCTTGTAGTATAGTTTGAAGTCAGGTAGTGTGGTGCCTCCAGCTTTGTTCTTTTGGCTTAGGATTGGCTTGGCAATGTGGGCTCTCTTTTGGTTCCATATGAACTTTAAAGTAGTTTTTTCCAATTCTGTGAAGAAAGTCATTGGTAGCTTGATGGGGATGGCACTGAATCTACAAATTACCTTGGGCAGTATGGCAATTTTCATGATATTGATTCTTCCTATCCGTGAGCATAGAATGTTGTTCCATTTGGTTGTGTCCTCTTTTATTTCTTTGAGCAGTGGTTTGTAGTTCTCCTTGAAGAGGTCCTTCACATCCCTTGTAAGTTGGATTCCTAGGTATTTTATTCTCTTTGTAGCAATTGTAAATGAGAGTTCACTCATGATTTGGCTCTCTGTTTGCCTGTTATTGATGTATAAGAATGCTTGTGGTTTTTGCACATTGATTTTGTATCCTGAGACTGCTGAAGTTGCTTATAAGCTTAAGGAGATTTGGGGCTGAGACGATGGGGTTTTCTAAATATACAATCATGTCATCTGCAAACAGGGAGAGGACAGGGATGCCCTCTCTCACCACTCCTATTCAACATAGTGTTGGAAGTTCTGGCCAGGGCAATCAGGCAGGAGAAAGAAAGAAAGGGTATTCAATTAGGAAAAGAGGAACACAACATATTTTCTAATCCGTCAAACTTATGGGCAGGGCCTCTTCATCCCATGTGGGGCTATCCTTTTTACAATAATTTCTCAAGCCAGTCAAAAAGTACAAGAGCAGAATTGTTATAATATGAGTATAACTTTTGAGTCTTTTTCCACTACTGACTTCATATTTCATGTCCCGTTTGAGCTTTGCTGTTTTATTGGTAGAAATAGGCAACATAAACACAGATATGGCCGCAAAGTGAAGTGGTGATACAATTATTTTTCAGTGTAATGATCAATTATTAAATATATAAAATTTAAAAAACAGCTTTCCAGGCTTTTGAACAGTGATTACTAATTGATTAATTAAATTATCTTATGTAATTTAGACCACAATTTCAAACCAGTATATCTTATTCCTTTAACTACTTTTAAGATAGTATATATATAAATACAATAATTTCAAAACTATTCCTAGAGTTATAATAAAGCCTGAGACATCAACACTGATTTTAATTCATATTTCTCTTTTAGATCTCGTATTTTCCAAATGTTATACTTATTTTGAGAGCTTAGTAGGGTTTTATTATTTTGATGCTTTCCTAGGGTTTCTTTAATCTCATTATTTAAAAGTCTCATAACATAATACGTAAAACTTTGCTGTAGGAAAATAAAGGACTCCATTTAATGTTCCCACAAACAGGTCCAATATCTCAACCAATAAATAAATCAAGTGATGATATTCTTATTGCTACTTCTCTGTTATATATTGAAGGCTTAACCTGTCACAGGCACTATGCTAATGGCTATAAAAAAAGTGTCATTATTAATTTTCAGGATATTCCTGTGAGTTAGCTACTGTAATAATCCACATTTTAGAGGTAGGAAAGTTGAGGCTTAAAGTGGTTAAGTTTGATCTCACCGAAAATCAAACATTTAGTAAGTGGTAGATCTAGAACCTGAATACAGCCTATGTTGATTCTAACTCTCATAAAACTAACTACTTTGTTCAGGATAAAATTATATTATTGTAAATACAGAATATTTTAAACAATTTTAAAATAAAAAGGGCAGGAAATAAATGTCTCTATTGGCAATGTCTTTTTCCTGGCCTTGTTCTAATGTGTAGAAGCCTTGAAGGAGCAGACTGCAAACACTGTACATCCCCCTAGCCTTTATACTTCATATTTTTCTTCCCTCTGATCATATATTAAGAAATATTTGTTGAACAGCTACTTTGAATTAGGAACTGGGGTTTCTATGATGTTCAAAGCATGTTTGCTACCTTTTCAGCTCTATAGAATGTACAATAATAAGAAAAATAGGGTTAAGCAATGCTTATAATGCATTATGACAAGTGGTACATAACAATATTGGAAAGCATGAATAACTCTGCCTAGGTTGGAATTAACAAATTTGTTATTTGATAAACTGTATTGTAATAGGACAGTGCTATAGTGACAAATATAACTGATTTTTTTTTTTTTAGCTGGGCCATGAAAAAGTGCTTGTAAGGTTAACGAATAGCCATGTATATTTCTGCCAGAATTACTCTATAAGGCATATTTATGGATTCATTTTAACTATAAATCAAAAAGCAAATGCCTGGGCTGCCTCCAATTTTGAGCAAGTGCCAACAACTCTAGAGTCCCCCTTACATTTCCTTCTAAGTCTCCCTTCTATTTATTTCTTTCTGAAAATTCAGTGTTTTATCCTGTTTGGGAGTCAGCTGGACTTGCAGGATTATAGGTTACTTACCTTAGAAGAGGTTCAAGAGGGACTGTTACATGCGCTATATTCAAGGACAAGTCAGGATTCCTGTTGCCCAGCAGGTATTGGTCTGACTGTCTTAGGTGGAGAATAACCTGAAATCTTGCATACCTTCCTGAAAAATGTGACACTTGATGGAAGTGTCCAGTCACTATGACAGGATGGGATACTTTAGTACATATGATAGAAAAATTTATTAAAATAAGCCTTTATATTTTGTTTATATTGCTATTGAAATAAGGCTATAAAAATGACCGAAAATAATGGTCACTTTTGACTCCCTTCCCTTTCTGACTGCAACCAGTGATGTTTTGAATAAAGCAATATTATTTTTGTTTTTTGTTTTTTTGAGACAAGATCTTGCTCTGTTGCCCAGGCTGGAGTACAGTGATGAGACCACAACTCACTGCAGCCACAACCTCCAGAGCTCAAGCAATTATTCTACCTCAGCCTCCCGAGTAGCTGGGACTTCAGATGAACAGCACCATGCCCAGCTAATTTTTGTATTTTTTGTAGAGATGGGGTTTTGCCATGTTGCCCAAGCTGGTCTTGGACTCCTGGACTCAAGAGAAATGCAATACTTTAAAGAGCTGACATTGACTTTGTTCCGGAGTAAAAATGTATTTATGTGGAAAAGAGCAGAATTGTTTTAGTGGAGAAACAACACGTGGGACAGAATCAAGGAAATGGGCCAGGGCACGGTGGCTCACGCCTGTAATCCCAGCACTTTGGGAGGCCGAGGCGGGTGGATCACGAGGTCAGGAGATCGAGACCATCCTGGCTAACACAGTGAAACCCCGTCTCTACTAAAAATACAAAAAATTAGCCGGGCGAGGTGGTGGGCGCCTGTCGTCCCAGCTACTCGGGAGGCTGAGGCAGGAGAATGGCGTGAACCCCGGGGGGCGGAGCCTGCAGTGAGCCGAGATTGTGCCACTGCACTCCAGCCTGGGCGACAGCGAGACTGTCTCAAAAAAAAAAAAAAAAAGTATCAAGGAAATGAACACTGGGTGTAGGACTTGGAAAATGAGGAATAAGTGGCCCATATTGGCAGTGTCTTTTAGAATGAAACCTGTTAATTCTTAGAACAGTGAGCTGCTTAGCAGGAAATGACTCAGTGGTATACCTACAGATGCTGAATCTTGTTCACTGGGACTTCTGTCCTAATAAAAGTATCCAACATGCAGATTCAGATTTTCAAGGATACAGTTACTTTTCAGGGCATAATGCAGCTTAAAAAATGAATATATAAAGGTCACCAGGACAGACCCAGGCTAGAGGAGATGTCCTAGATATTTGGACTATATAAAACCTTCTAGACTTCTTTGTTTTTGGAAAAGAGGCAGTCTATCTCTGGCTAATATATAATTTCTCTAGCACAGTAGAGTAGAGGAGAGCTGCAGATTAAGTATGAGCTTTTAAGAAACGAATTTAATCTTCCTTATATATTCTCTGAGGGATCCAATTAATATTTACCACGGAAATAAAGCCTAAAGGCCATTTAGGCTATGATCCCTTGGGAAAGCTAGAATGGAGACCAAAAGAGAAATTCACAAGCTTTAGGGAAAGGAATAAAAAAATGATTAATCTGTGGCATCAATAGCCCTATTGATTAACTATGTTGATTGAATTCATTTGACTAAGCAGGCACATTTCTGCTTCCTCACTTTCTACTTTATATGCATCTTTTCTGTAGCAGCTCACACTTTCAGATAAAGAAATTTTACTTTATATAGGGTGATCAAGTATTTTTAGAATCTAAGACAATTCTGACTCTAAATCCTTCTATTACCCACACAACAGACTCTGAGATATAATTTTCTCTGTGCACGAGAATCATCATATGCAAGCACAAAATCTTAGTTAACTTCACTGATTGTACTGAGGATAGCGATAGCAAGATTAAAATGAACATCAGATAACTTCTAAATCATTTATGTTTAAGCATCAGAATATGTTATGTAATTTCCTTACTAAATCCTCAGTCTTCTTTTGTGGGAGATAAATTTAAATTGGAATGTCCATTTATATTTGCAATCTCAGAATCCATCTGTGGTAGGCAGCCTCTAAAATGGCTTTCAATGATTTCTGCCTCCTAGTGTCCACAGCCTGTGTAACCCTCTCCCCTTGAGTGTAAGCTGGACTTAGTGCCTCATTTTTAACAAATACAACATGGCAAAAATGTTCTCATGCCATTTATTATATCCTTTTTCTCTATTCTATCTTCGTATTCTATCTTCTCTATCTCTCACTCCTGTGATTCCGTGGAACCAAGCCACCATGTTGTCGGTAGCCATATAAAAAGTCCACATAGCAAAGTACTGGAGTCTCTGTTCAACATCCAGTGAAGGCCTGAAGACTACCAGTAGCTACTTGAGTGAGCTTGGAAGTGAATACTTCCCCCATCTGAGCCATGGGATGACTGTAGCCATTTATGACAGCACACAGCCTTGTGAAATTTCCTGAGTCAGAGACACCAGCCAAACCATGCCCAGATTCTTGACTCAGAGAAAATGTGAGATAATGAATGTTAGTTATTTCAAGCTACTATGTTTTAGGATAATTGTTATGCAATATTAGTTAACTAATATACCAGCTGAATGGTGAGAGAAAGAAGGGCAAGAATGAGTATGGGCTAATGGATGAAGAGTAGAGAAACCGCTGGTGAGAGGCAAGCTTGACATAGTCATCTGATCTAGGCTGAATAATCCTACCTGAATACTTACGTTCTCTGTATAATCATAGAAAAGACAAGGTACAACTATTGCATCTACAGAAGACACATTCCAAGGAATACAGTTTTCTCAAAGCACATCACATGAGCCCTGGACTCAGCTAACAAGAAATCCCCATGAACATAAACAGATGTTTTAATGTTCAGCTTCTGTCAGCTAATCTTGTAAACGGTGCCACATTTGCTTTCTACAATGAACTTGTAATAGTAGTATTTCCTTAATATGTCAGCAATTATGTTCCTGAAACTCATATTTGTTGAATATTACAATTGTACATTGATTTACCAGTTCTGAAAATCAGTTCTTGACTGCTCTTTGTAAATTTGAGTGAGATTCCAGAATAGACAATTCCTTTATTTGAGAATGAAGTATGTTTATATGGTATCCTCTTATCATGAAACCCTCACTGTTGTGGCCTTGAGTTTAATGTTGTGTGCGCGTGTGTGTGTGTGTAATATAAACAGGAATTAAAGAGTTCTGGTAGTGCTACAAAAGAGATACATTGAACAAAATTCTGTTCTCAAAAAAGACAAGTGAATGTCAGGAATAAGTGACATGTTGATTTCTTGATGCAAGATATGGGGTTACCATGGTGATAATTACATAACATCTATATTTCCATAAAACCATCTGGGAGGGAGTAGAATATTCTTTTTAAAAAAGACATTATATCCTTGGCATATTATTTGTAGTTGGCTAAAAATAGCCCAGGCATGTGGGTGTTTGCTATTCTTGTCATAAGCTTAGGCTTAGAAGAAATGCACACCAAACATCTCTCTCCCACCTCACACTCAGTAATTGACACATTACTTTCTACTCTTCTGTCCAGTAATTCTATAGTTTCCTCTCCAGTCTGCAAGGAAAACCTAAGACTACAATTTGGAGTCAATTTCGTACTACTTTTAGTGAGACTCTCTCTACCTTAAGACTAATGGCTTCAGTTACACAACAAGTAAATACCCTATACTGTCCTTCTCCAGGTTAGATTTTTCCCTAACTGGATGACACAGTCTTGCCTGAAGATGGTCAGTCCTCACAACACTTAGACAGATAGCTTTTCATAACTACGCTTAAAGTATTGAAAAGAAGTATAAAGAGGTTTTGAGCGGCTGTGGCATCAGTGATGGGGGAGCCACAGCTGTTTTAGAAGAAAGTAAGTTTCTTGTTAGCAAGTGAGTTTTCTAAGGATAGAGGTTGTGTCACATTCTTCTCTAAATGAAGTACCTAGCAAAATGAGGCAACCAAAATGTGTTGCGAACATTTTGGCTGAATATGGTTCACCAAAATATTGGTTACCAGTTGATATTCAAAGCGTCACCTTTTTCACAAGTTGAATTGTTCATCCTGAAAGTATTAACCCTCTCAAGCTGGTACTGAGTCATGTGATAAACTGTTTCTTCTCAATAATCTTACTAATTAGGACAAGAAAAATTTATCTAAAGCAAGAAGTGCAGCTTAAAATATATAATTATTGATCTCATTTGTTTAGGATTTTCTGCCCTAATCACGTTCATCTGCTATTTATAGTGTGTTGTCTTAAGAATAGGCAGGCAAGCTTTTAGCTTGGTACACATGAATATATGTGACATTCTTTTGGATGACATATTATGAAATTGAATTTTGTATATATTTTGAACTCATTATTTTCACTTTTTATTAAACTCTTAGAGTTATTAACAGGTGAATTAGTAATAGGTGATTTACAAATCAAATATTTTTTTATTTGTCTCTTACCTGACTAAGATTGCTTTCAAAAAGGACTTAGTCTCTTCAGATCCAACTTTCATTTTAGATAAAGTAGGAAGCTGCTGACAGGATGTGATATGGGAAATATCAGGAAAGCCCCTTGACCCAATTTATCTCCTGTTTCTTCCAGCTTGTATCTTTAAATTCCAGTTTTCTCTGGCTTAAAACCTTGAAGACCCTGTTTAAAGGGCAAGTACTAGCTGGACTAGATACAGCATTTATTTAAAGTCCATTATTTTAAACTACCACATAATTACGCTGTTGGTGAGGCATCCTATCAGAGAGCAGGGCACAAAGATGATAGTTTAAGCAACAGACAACTTTGGAGTAGAGCATTAACCTTTTTCTGGAAATGGGGACCATCTCTGAATACTCCATGAAATTTGAGGACTGTGGGATGGGGTACCTAAAAGGAAGTGAAGAGATACTGACTATAATTATTAACGATGTCGCAGTTTTACTTAGGCCCTTATGAGCTGCTGTGCAGAATCATTACATTTTTTGTTCCTGTCAGTAAATCATTCATATGTATAAGAGACAATGAAATAGGGAAATTGATGAACCACAGCAATAAAACATATGCATTCTAAAAATCCAAACTAGAAGTGTTAGTAGACATAATTTTGTCTTACCCTATTTTTCATCTTATATTACTCTCTTTTAAACTTTCAGGTTTAGATTGCTATCATTTATCCAATAATAACTTATTGAATCAAAAAGAAATATGCTGAGAAGTCACTGTGCTTACTGCCTAACGTAGCAAGTGCTAACACAGCAAGCTAATACAGAAAGTTTCAGATATTATGAAAACCCAAAATAGAACCTGTCAATTACTGTTGATAGATTGAGTACCTACTCTGCTCCAAGTATTCCTACTAAGTTCAAGCCATGAATATGTTGTGATTACAGTGTGTTTGATTAAGTTAACATTTGCCAACCCCAGGAGTCCTGCACCAACAGAATCAGATTTTTTATTCCTTTCCCCTTTAGTTAAAAACAAAAAGGGCTATTAGAAGTTTCTAGTATTCCATCACCAAGCAGAAAACCTGGTAAATGCCTACATTCAACAACAACACAGCACCAAACAAAAAAAGCAATTACTTTTAGAAGAAGCAGCTCTGGTTTCACAGGAACCTCAGCTAGTCCTGGCCTCTCTTAGATTGTATTGAGTTATTTGGGTCTGACGCAAATCAGTAATAAATTTGGAAAAAAAACAGCAGTTTTGGCTTAGCTTCCTCCACTTCCCTCTTTCAAGTGAACTGTGCAGAAGTTGCATTTCCCTTTGCTGCTTCTTGTTGAGTGTCTTATAGAGCAGGGGTCCCCAACCCCCAGGCCATGGACCAGTACCAATCCATGGCCTTTTAGGACCTGGGCTGCACAGTAGGAGGTGAGCAGCTGGAGAAAGAGCATTACCCCCTGACCTCTGCCTCCTGTCAGATCAGCGGAATAAACTCTCATAGGAGTACAAATCCTGTTGTGAACTGCACATGGGAAGGATCTAGGTTGTGTGCTCCTTATGAGAATCTAATGATAAATGTAACGTGCTTGAATCATCCCCTAACCATCCCTCTGCCCCGCCCTCATCCATGGAAACAGTGTCTTCCATAAAACCTTTCCCTGGTACCAAAAAGACTGCGGCCACTGTATAGAGAGATGCTTACCCAAGTTTGACAGTGCCGTAACTTGGAAAACAGCTTGTCTTCTTTCTGGACTTCATTACTAGTAGGCCTACTTTCACAACATAAACCACATCCTCTAACCTGAGTGCTACCATTAAGAAAAATGTTCTCTATGCTTCAATATTTACTTACTTTAAAAAAATATTTTCAGAATCCAGGGATGGAAGACAACGTTATACACTCTGAGACCCTTAACAGGCACAACCGCAACCACATTTAAGGATAAATAGTAAGAGCTAATATTTGTTATATGCCTAATGAACATCAGACACTGTTTTATGTGCTTTACAAGTATCTACTCCTTTAATCCTCATATAAAATTTTGACATGTGGATGTATGAAATGGTTACTATATATAGGAAACAGCTATTCTCTTAAATATCTTGAGATTATTTCCTCCCTGCAAAAACCGAAACAGATGGCTTTACATGCCCACCAATAATGTATAAGAACATTCATGACTTTACCTTTTTCTAAAAGGTATTTTGTAAGACTTCAATTTTTGAGATTAGGTTAACAATAAAATTTATTTCGATTAGTTTTAATTTGCAAATCCATTATTAAAGTTAAGTAACTCTTTCTTTATCCCATTATAATTTCTTGTTTTGTCAAATGCATGTTGCCTATTTTTATTTTGTGCTGTTTTTTCTTACCTATTCTTAGTATATTTGATATATTATGCATAGTAGTCCTTTGTTACTTACCTATGTTAAAAATACCACATCCCACTCATTGACTTGTATTTTTACTGCGTATAGAGTTTTATAATAAAGTTAATTTAAATATTGTCAATTTTTCCTTCCTTTCTTTGTTAAGCATCTTTATTGAGATACAATTTAATATCATAGAGTTCCTCCACATCTTCACTAGGATTTCAGGTTGATATTTTTCATTTAAGTCATTAGGATAGGTATTTAGTAACATCTCACTATGGTTTTATTCAGCACTTTCTTGATGACTAATGATGCTGAATATCTTTTCAGAGGATTATTTGTCATCTATGTATTCTCTTCTGTAAAATATCTCTTCCTATCTTCTATATATTTAATACATGGATTTTTTTCTTTTACAATTGATTTTGTGTGTTTATTATATATTTTGGATTCTAGTCCCTTATCACATAGATGTTTTGCAAGTAGTTAAATAGTTTGCTCCAATTCTGTTTTTTTTTTAAGTAGGGTTTTGCACAAAGTAAATGTTTTTAATTTTGATGAAATCCAATTTACCAAATTTTCTCTTCTGCATTGTGCTTTTTGTGCCAAGGCTAAGATCTCTTTGCCATTCCAAGGATGTCTATCGTCTTTCAAAAAGCTTTTTGGTTTTTACTTTATGCTAAAATCCCTGATCCATTTTAGATTAATTTTTATATAAGGTGTGAATTTAGAAAGCCTTTTTTTTTGGCATATGGATATAAAATTGCACCAGCACCATTTGTTTAAAAGATATGTTCCTTCATTGAATTGTTTTTGCGTCTTTTTCAAAAATTAATTAGGCAATTTTTATGAGTCTTTTATGGGAGGTTCTGTATTTTACTCCACTGATCTGGAGATCGTGTCAACTTATTCATTAATACTGCAAAGATTTGATTACCATTGGTACAGGATACATCTTAAAATCAGGTAGACTTATCCCTCCCACTTTATTCTTCTTCAAAATGGGTTTAGATATTCTATATCATTTGCCTTTTAATATAAAGTTTATGATAATATTGTCTATAGGTAAACAAAATACCTTACAGAAATTTTTATATCAATTGCATTACATTGGAATACATATTTGGGGGGAATTTGTTTTCACTCTGCTGAATCATTAAATCTATCAGCATTGCATCTATCCTTATTTATTTAGGATTTCTTTTTTTTTAACCAGAATTTTTCCATTTTCAGCATTCAAGTTCTAAACATGATTTGTGAGATTTACACCCAAGATTTCAATTATTTTTAGTTATCATAAATGGTATTACATTTTCAATAATTGCGTCCATGTGTTCACTCTGTGTATATATATCTATATATATACACCCATTATATATATATATACACATATATATATGGTGTGTGTGTGATTGCTGTTGTCAGTAGATTGTAGATACATATTTATTATAATGAAAGTTTTTGTTTCTACTGGTACTGTCATATTACTAGCTAAAATGAGACATATATGTATATATACATACACACACATCTATTTGAATTTGTTATTTATATTTATTTCTTTTTTTTTTTTTTTTTTTTTTTTGAGACGGAGTCTCGCTCTGTCGCCCAGGCTGTATATTTATCTTATTTCTTGCACGTTTGTTGTATTTCCATTTTGGTTCTTGATTTTGTTGTAGATTCCTTGGAATTTCCTATGTAAGTAACCATGTCAACTATAAATAAGAACAGATCTCCTTCCTCCCTCCCTCACTTCCTCCCTCCTTCCTACCCACCCATTCATTAAATAAATAAATTCATTTTATTATTTCTTTTGAGATTTCCTACATTATGCATTATTTAAAAATGTATATATTTGATTTGCAAGTATTTGAAGATTTTTCTGTTAACTTTTCATTAGTGATTCCTATTTTGCTTCTATTGTAGTCAAACAACATAGTCTGTGTTCTCTTAATTCATTTAATTTTTTTAGGCTAAATTAAGAAATCAGCATATAATCCATCCTGGTTAATATTTTGTAGGCACTTGAATAGTATGTATATTCTGCTGTTGTGTGTTCGAATAGTCTATGAATCATTAGAAGGTCATGTAGGTGACTTTTTTTAGTTTTTCTATTATATCTCTGTTAATACATGTGGCTGCTCTAACAATAGTTAAAAGAAGGACATAGACATCTCCAACTGTAATTTTGGATTTGTCTTTTTATTTAAGGTCTATCATTTTTTGATTCACATGTTTTCAGCTCTGTTGTTTGGTACATACACAGGCATATCTTCTTTGTGAATTGACCCATTTGTAATTATATAATGTCCTCATTCACCGGTAATTTTCTTTGCCATTCACTTTGGTTTATATTAATATAGGTACATATTCCTTCTTATGGTTGATAGCTGTATGCTTTATATTTTTCCATGCTTTTATTTTTACTTTGCCTATGGCATTATATTTGGAGTGTGTTTCTTATAGACGGCATGCATTGGATCATGTTTTATTCACTCTGTCAATCTGTCTTTTCGTTGATGTATTTAAATATTTTACATTTAATATACCTATTGATATGTTAGGGGTTAAGTTGGCCATTTTTGCTCTGTTTTCTATATGCTGTCTCTGTTTTTACTTTCTATGTTTTCTTTGTCCTGCCTTACACTGGGATACATGAATATTTTTAGAATGTCACTCGTATTTATCTCTATAATTTTTGAGTGTATATTTTTGTATAGATTTTTGTGTGATTGCTGTTGGCAGTAGATTACAGATACATGATTTATTGCAATATAAATTTTTCATTTCTATTGGTACTGGCATATTACCAGCTAAAATGAGAAATATAAATATTATCCCCATTTTATCTCTTTACTTTCACTAATTTATAGTTTGTGTTAATTTCTCTTCCTACATTTGGAACTATATCAGATAATGTTATAATTTTTGCTTCACATATCAACCATAATTTAGGAAACTCAAGAGGTGAGAAAAATTCTATTGTATTTGCCTATATAGATGCTTCTGAACTTATACTGGAGTTACTTCCTGAAAAACCTATCATAAATTGAAAATATCATAAGGCAAAATGTATTTAATACACCTTATCTACCAAACATCATAGCCTAGCCTAGCTTATCTTAAATGTACTTAAAGCATTTACATTAGTGTACAGGTCAGAAAAATCATCTGACATAAACACTATTTTATAATAATGTATAGAATATCTCATGTAATTTATTGAGTACTGTACTGAAGTAGTTTCTACTGAATGCATTTCACTCATTGTAGAGTTGAAAAATGGTAAAGCAAACCACTATAAGTCAGAGACTATCTTTGCTTACTGTTTCTTCTTCTTTCTAGATACCTCAAGAATCTCTCTTGTATTATTTCCTTTCAGTTTAGAGAAATTCCTGCAGTTATTGGAAAATAAGGGAGTATCTGCTCATGAAAAGCTTTTCTACTCCTGATTTCTTAACTTAAAATGTCAAGAATTAACTTCATTTCTCTGTCATCCCTGAGGCATAGTTTCACTAGATGTAGTAAGCAAAGTACAGCCTGAGTAACATGCTTTAATACTAAAAACTTCCATTTTAAGATAGGTCTGCTACAAGCTTTTTATCTCAGTTTGTATTTATCTGGGAATATTTATATTTCACCAGAGCCTTTAAAACATATTTTTTTCTGGTTGTAACATTGTTGGTGGGCAGTTGTTGTTGTTATGGGTTTTTTTGTTTGTTCATTTTCTTTTTAGCACTTTGAATATGTCAATTTTCTTCCTTCTGGCCTCCAGTGTTTCAAGTGATGAATTAGTATGTTATCTTATTAAATTTCTGTTGTCTGTGAGGAGTCATTTTTCTCTTCCTACTTGGAACATTTTCTCTTTGCCTTTGGGTTTCAATATTTTGTTTGTAATGTGTTTGGTTGTAGATTATTTTATGTTTCTCCTACTTGGTGTCCCTTGAGCTTCCTTAATGTGAACATTAGTATATATCATCCGATTTGAGAAATTTCCTTTCATTATTTAAATAATTTTTCATCTTCCTTTTTTTCTCTTTGCTCCCATATAATGGGTACTCCCTTTATATGTATCTAGGTGCAATTAATGGTGTCCAGATTTGTCAAAGATTCCATTCACTTTTCTTTTTTTTCTCTCTGTTTCTCAGATTCTTTAATCTCTGTCCATCTGTCTTCAAATTTGCCAATTATTTTTATGGTAACTCAAATCTACCATTGAATTATATAGTAATTTTTAATTTTATATGTTTACTTTTAAGATCTATTTAAATTTATATGACATGTAAATATAAATTTTGTTTGTATTTATAATAGCTGATTTTATGTGTGTTTCTACCTCCACCAGTATATGCTTACTCTCACAGTCAGTTTGGTTTCTCTTAGACAAGGGTTTAATATCCAGAATCTGTAAGGAACTTAAGAAATTCAACAAGCAAAAACCAAATAACCCCAGTAATAAGTGAACAAAATACATGGACAGATGCTTCTCAAAAGAATACATGCAAACAGCCAACAAACATATGAAAAAATGCTCAACATCATTAATCATAAGAGAAATGCATCAAAATCACAATGAGGTAACATCTCACACCAGTCAGAATGGCTATTACCAAAAAGTTAAAAAAAAAAAAAATTCTGGTGAGTCTGTGGAAAAAAGGGAACACTTATACACTGTTGATGGAAATGTAAATTAGTTCAGCAACTGTGGAAGAAGAGAAGAAGTTTAGAGCTTTTTCAAAGAACTTAGCACTACCATTTGTCCCAACAATCTCATTACTCGTTATCTAACCAAAAGAAAATAAATTGTTCTACCAAAATGATGCATGTACTTGAATTTTCATCACAGCATTATTTAAAATATCAAAGACATGGAATCAAACCAAGTGCTCATCAATGGTGAATTGGATAAAGAAATGTGGTACATATACCCCATAGAATGCTACACGACCCTAGAAAAGAGTTACATTGTCCTTTGTAGCAACATGGATGCAGCTGAAGGCCATTATCCTAAGTAAATTATTTCAGGAACAGAAAACCAAATACCTCATGTTCTCACTTATGAGAACTAAACATAGGGTATTCATGAACATAAAGATGGCAACAATGTACATTGGGGACTACTAGACAGGGGAGAGGAAGGGAAGCAAGGATTGAAAAACTAAGTATTATATTGTATGCTAGCTACTTGGATAACAGGATCAACCATACACCAAACCTCAGCATCACACAATATACTCAACAACAAATCTGCACATGTATCCCTTGAACCTAAAATAAAAGTTGAAATCATAAAAAAAAGGAAGAGAAACAAAAAAACTACATCACACCACACATACGGACATAAACACACACACACACACACACACACACACAAAGCCTGAAAAATTACGGCTACAATTAAAAAATCTTTCCCTACACTCAGGTTTTAAAAGTATTCACTTTAGTTATTTGAAATCTTAATTGTTTTGGCCTTCATATTTAAGAATTTAATTCAGTTGAAGTTAATTTTTGCTTTTATTTTATAACATGAAAATATTTATTTTTTTCTAAATGTATATTTAATTTTCTCAGTGTGCTTGATTGGAAGTTCCTTCCTTTCCTTTCATTTGCAATGCCTGTTCTATTCATATATGTAAGTTCTACCCTGTTTATTTACAAAGACTTTAAAATTTAGAGTAACACAGCATTCTGTTGTCTTCTTCAAGTGTTACCAATAATTTGTCCATTAACAATTTTAGAATCAACCTGTCAAGTTGAAAAATAAAGGAAAAGAAAGAAATCAAATATGCATAGGGTCTTAAGTATATGGTTCTTAAAAATGTATCATTAACATAACTTGAACTAAAGATTGTTTCTGAAACATTTTATTTTTTCAATCTTAGTTTCTAAATTACCAATTAATTTTCTTCAATAGATATGGGGAAACTTGTAGTTTCTTTTTCAATTTTCAGTTAAACATTTTTTCCATTTTGTGTAAACTTTTAAATCACTTTCAAACATTGTTTTTAATTTGCCCTTGTTATCTATTTAATATAACTAATATTTGTAAAGATAACACATTTTCATCTTTTTATATTGGTTGTTTGTTCTGTCACCTGCATGCTTTCTATCTCTCTTGCACACTCAGAAATATAGATAGAAGTTCCTCAATGTTACTGTCTTTTTCAAGAAATGAGTTTTTTGCTTTTTTTATTCTCTAGTATCATTCTTTAAAAAATTTTTTTCTGTACTTTGTTAGACTTCACAATATAGATGCTTATTTTGTTTCTTTTTTTCTAATCTACACATTTAAGTCCATAAGTTTATTACTGAGTGCTCATTTTAAAATATTTCTGAGATTACAATCTAATCTCTTCTTTGACCTGTGAGTTATATGAAATTTAATAATTTCTAAATACATTCATTTTCCTGTTCGTCTTTTAGTTATTGATTTCTTTATTGAAGTCAATAAATATATACTGTAAAACTTTGAACTTTGAAATTTGTTGAAACTTGATTGCCATAAATTTGCTCAATTTTTAAAAATGCTTTATGCATTCTGGAAAATAATGTGCATCCTTTGTTTGTTGGAGCAGTATGTGATATATCAGCTTGTTCAGTTTTTATTTTGTTTAAAAAACGATTCTACTTAGATACGAATTCTTTTATCTGTTTTATAAATAATGAGAAAACATAAATATGATACCCACTATGACTCTGGATTTATCTTTGTCTTCTTATAGCAGTATCAATTTTATCCCATATATTTTATCACTAGGTTATTAAATAGATACATATAAAAATTATTGTAGCTTCCTAGTAAATCATTTTCTTCGTGACATGATATTTATCTTTTAACATAAACTCTATTTCTCTGTCTGATATTAACGTAATTATATGAGCTCTCTTTTGGTTGGTATTGTTTATGTAACTAATATTTGTTTAGTCTCACCTACACATTTCATCTCGTTATTTTTTTACTGCATCTCAGACATTACCTTTGAGAACACTTTTTATCTATTCAACATACATTCAGTACCATAGCAAGGAAGGAATATGTTATGGTCCAACTTGGTCAATTGGCACGTATACCATTTCCTCCTATTTAAAGGTATTAGATGTCAAAACATACCATACCAGAACTGATGATTTCAAATAATGTAAAGCTTTATTACTTACTCAGGCATAAACCAAACAAGGAACGAAGAGAAAATGAAAGGTGGAAATGCAAGATGGCTCTCTTATGTCTGGTACATAATGTCTCATCTCTCAACAGAGAGAGGAGAGAGTGCTCTGGTGAGATTTTTTTATGTTACCAGCCTTCTGGTGGCTGGATTTTTTAAATAATTCCAGGGTGAACCAACTTCAGGCTACATACGCAAGTGTGCCTTTGTGAGCATGGGGAGAATCAAATGGAAAGGGTGGGTTGCTTTTCATTCAGCTTTCCCTGGCATACCAGGAGCAGGGTTGAGGCATTTCATGGTGTCTACTTCAGGGCATTAAAAACCAACTATGATTGGTGTACAAGAATGCTTGTGAATTTTGTACATTGATTTTGTATCCTGAGACTTTGCTGAAGTTGCTAATCAGCTTAAGGAGATTTTGGGCTGAGACAATGGGGTTTTCTAGATATACAATCATGTCATCTGCAAACAGGGACAATTTCACTTCCTCTTTTCCTAATTGTATACCATTTATTTCCTTCTCCTGCCTGATTGCTCTGGCCAGAACTTCCAGCACTATGTTGAATAGGAGTGGTGAGAGAGGGCATCCCTGTCTTGTGCCAGTTTTCAGAGGGAATGCTTCCAGTGTTTGCCCATTCAGTATGATATTGGCTGTGGGTTTGTCGTAGATAGCTCTTATTATTTTGAGATACGTCCCATCAATACCTAATTTATTGAGAGTTTTTAGCATGAAGGGTTGTTGAATTTTTCACAGACAAACAGCCAAATCATGAGTGAACTCCCATTCACAATTGCTTCAAAGAGAATAAAATACCTAGGAATCCAACTTACAAGGGATGTGAAGGACCTCTTCAAGGAGAACTACAAACCACTGCTCAGTGAAATAAAAGAGGATACAAACAAATGGAAGAACATTCCATGCTCATGGGTTGGAAGAATCAATATCGTGAAAATGGCCATATTGCCCAAGGTAATTTATAGATTCAATGCCGTCCCCATCAAGCTACCAGTGACTTTCTTCACAGAATTGGAAAAAACTATTTTAAAGTTCATATGGAACCAAAAAAGAGCCCGCATCACCAGGTCAATCCTAAGCCAAAAGAACAAAGCTGGAGGCATCACGCTACCTGACTTCAAACTATACTACAAAGCTACAGTAACCAAAACAGCATGGTACTGGTACCACAACAGAGACATAGATCAATGGAACAGAACAGAGCCCTCAGAAATGCCACATATCTACAACTATCTGATCTTTGACAAACCTGACAAAAACAAGAAATGGGGAAAGGATTCCCTATTTAATAAATGATGCTGGGAAAACTGGTTAGCCATATGTAGAAAGCTGAAACTGGATCCCTTCCTTACACCTCATACAAAAATTAATTCAAGATGGATTAAAGACTTAAATGTTAGACCTAAAACCATTAAAATCCTACAAGAAAATCTAGGCAATACCATTCAGGACATAGGCGTGGGCAAGGACTTCATGTCTAAAACACCAAAAGCAATGGCAACAAAAGCCAAAAT
>NW_026652286.1:63650755-63714773 GCF_009828535.3 Hylobates moloch | reverse complement strand
TAGCATTAGGTATATCTCCTAATGCTAAATGATGAGTTAATGGGTGCAGGAAATCAACATGGCACATGGATACATATGTAACAAACCTGCACATTGTGCACATGTACCCTAAAACCTAAAGTATAATAATAAAAAAAAAAACTATGAGAAAAAAAATAAATAAAAATAAAAACCACCTATGCTGGGTCCAGGCAATTAGGTGGAGCACTGTGCTTCAAGAGTTTAAAAAAAAATCAAACGTTCGTTTAGTTTTTGTTTTCACCGTGTGCTAGAAATTTTAAACACTATGATACAAATATTTCACCCTTTTGGGTTGGACTACTTCAAACTAGTAGAATCAATTTCTGTTTCTTCAAAAACACTGTTTTTTTCCTTCTCATTTTTAAATTTCATTAGTTGAGTAGATAAATATAGCTTGATAGTTCTTCTCTTCATTAATTCAGTATATTAGTCCACTGTTTTTCTGGCTTTTACTGTTGCTGTTGATATATCAGATCTCACTTTAAATCTTTCTCCTTTGAAATAAATCTTCTCCTTTTTTCTAATTCTTTTAAATGCTTTTTTGTTTATATTTTTTACTTTTTTTTCTTTTGGCTCCACAGTATTTTTTTTTTTTACTTTAACTTCTGGGATACATGCGCAGAACGTATACATGTGCCATGGTGGTTTTCTGCACCTGTCAACCCATCATCTAGGTTTTAAGCCCCACATGCATTAGGTGTTTGTCCTAATGCTCGCCCTCCCTTTGCCCTATATCCCCGACAGGCCCCAGTGTATGATGTTCCCCTAATTGTGTCCATGTGTTCTCGTTGTTCAACTCCCACTTACGAGTAAGAACATGCAGTGTTTGGCTTTCTGTTCCTATGTTAGTTTGCTGGGAATGAAGGCTTCCAACTTCACCTACGTCCCTGCGATGGACATGAACTCATTCTTTTTAATGGCTGCACAGTATTCTGTGGTGTGTATGTGCCACATTTGCTTTATCCAGTCTATCATTGATGGTCATTTGAGTTGGTTGCAATTCTTTGCTATTGTGAATAGTTCTGCAGTAAACATACGTGTGCATGTGTCTTTATAGTAGAAAGATCCATAATCCTTTGGGTATATACCCAGTAATGGGATTGCTGGGTCAAATGGTATTTCTGGTTCTAGATCCCTGAGGAATTGCCTCACTCTCTTGCACAATGGTTGAACTAATTTACACTCCCACTAACAGTGTAAAAGCATTCCTAGTTCTCCACAGCCTCGCCAGCATCTGCTGTTTGCTAATTTTCTATTCACCATTCTGACTGATGTGAGACGGTATGTCATTTGGTTTTGATTGTCATTTCTCTAATGACCAGTGATGTTGAGCTTCTTTTCATATGTTTGTTGGTCACATAAATGTCTTCTTCTGAGAAGTGTCTGTTCATATCCTTTGTCCACTTTTTGATGGGGTTGTTGTTTTTTTTTTTCTTTTGGTAAATTTGTTTAAGTTCCTTGTAGATTCTTGATATTAGACCTTTGTCAGATGGGTAGCTTGTAAAAATTTTCTCCCATTCTGTAGGTTGCCTGTTCACTCTGATGATATTTTCTTTTGCTATGCAGAAGCTCTTTAGTTTGATTAGATCCCATTTGTCTATTTTGGCTTTTGTTGTAATTGCTTTTGGTGTTTTAGTCTTGAAGTCTTTGCCCATGCCTACGTCCTGAATGGTATTGCCTAGGTTTTCTTCTAGGGTCTTTATGGTTTTGGGTTTTACATTTAAGTCTTTAATCCATCTTGAGTTAATTTTTGTATAAGGTGTAAGGAAGGGGTCCAGTTTCTGTTTTCTGCATATGTCTAGCCAGTTGTCCCAGCACCATTTATTAAATAGGCAATCCTTTCCCCATTGCTTGTTTTTGTCAGAGTTGTCAAACATCAGATGATTGTAGATGTATGGTGTTATTTCTGAGGTCTCTGTTCTGTTCTCTTGGTCTATATATCTGTTTTGGTACCAGTACCATGCTCTTTTGGTTACTGTAGCCTTGTAGTATAGTTAGAAGTCAGGTAGTGAATTGCCTCCAGCTTTGTTCTTTTTACTTAGAATTTTCTTGGTTATTCGGATTCTTTTTTGGTTCCATATGAAATTTAAAGTATTTTTTTTCTAATTCTGCGAAGAAAGTCACTGGTAGCTGAATGGGAATAGCATTGAATTCATAAATTACTTTGGGCAGCATGGCCATTTTCACGATACTGATTCTTCCTACCCATGAGCATCGGATGTTTCTCCATTTGTTCGTGTCCTCTCTTATTTCCTTGAGCAGTGTTTTATAGTTCTCCTCGAAGAGGTCCTTCACATCCCTTGTAAGTTGTATTCCTAGGTATTTTATTCTCTTTGTAGCAACTGTGAATGGGAGTTCACTCATGATTTGGCTCTCCGCTTTTCGATTCTTGGTGTATAGGAATGCTTGTGATTTTTGCACATTGATTTAGTATCCTGAGACTTTCCTTAAGTTGCTTATCAGCTTAAGGAGTTTTGGGCTGAGATGATGGGGTGTTCCAAATATAAAATCATGTCATCTGCTTTGCTTTTTTGTCTTGTTATTATGTAGTATTTATTATGATGATATTTGTGTATTTATTTTTGTCTGATTTTAGCCTTTTATCAGTGAGCTTGTTTCATCCATTGTAATAATTTCCTGCATGTTATATTCTTGAATACTTCATGTCTCTATTCTCTATTTCACATATTTCTCATGACCAAATTTATATATATATATGCGCACACACGCACGCACACACACACAGTGCTCTTATCTAGACTGGATATCTCTTAAATTATTCCACTTTTCATATCTTTTAGTCTGTTTGCATTCCACTCTGGTTGCATTCTTATCTCTTTTGCATTTTTAAGAAATAACTCACTCTTTTCCTAAACTATTTTAAAGCCACTGTTAAATCCATGTATTGAGTTAAATCTCAGTTATTATGTTTTTTAGTAAAAGTTGCATTTCGGACTTTAAATTGATTGTTGATAATTTTTGTATAAGATTTATTTAAATTTCCAATTTTTTTTAATAC
Source organism: Hylobates moloch (assembly GCF_009828535.3). Lineage (NCBI taxonomy): Eukaryota > Metazoa > Chordata > Mammalia > Primates > Hylobatidae > Hylobates > Hylobates moloch. The sequence continues at coordinate 63,711,733 of NW_026652286.1, read as the reverse complement.
ACAGTAAGCATCATTATATTCTGTGCCTGGTCCCTCTGGATCTGAATATTAGCATATTAATTTCTCCTCTTTATTTTTTTAGCTGGTTTTTGCTCACAGTCCTTTGTTTCATAATTTTTTGAGAATGACTGCTCATATTCTTTAGAAAATTAATTTTTATAGTCATTTACAAAATGGATGAATCATTTACAGAAAGAATGAAAGTATGTTTCTCTAGAGTTAGTCAGCTTTGTTTTTATAAAGTGCTTACGAAAACATTATTAGAACAATTCAATTAGAATGAATTTAAGGCTTAAGGTATTTTTTGTTTAGTTCTGTTTCTTTGTATTCATTGGAATGAAGAATCATATTTGTTCCCAAGTGACATTACAACATTTTTTTTCTTTCTCTGGAAATTGCAAAGAAATATTTATTATAGTTTTATTTTAATAAATTATTTCTAGTTTATCACCAAATGTATGCGTTATGGGCATCAGTTTCATGGGGCAGAATCTTGACCTGCTGAGATTCCCCAGTGTCAGTAAGCCCTATATATATTTTTTTCTTCTTCCCATAGCCCTGTGACATAGGTGAACTAGAGTTTCAATTATCCAGGGTTGGCAAATTACCTGACAACATGGTTTTACTGTTGTCATTTTTTTCTGGAGTCCTACCTTCACTTAGATTTGATCTGATAATTCTTCACTATCTATGAGGCTTTTAACATTATTTTATTTTTTTCTGGTGTTTTCATTTTCAGCAAGAAGTTTGGTTTGACCATGTAGGAAGCCATATTCCCAGAAATGGATGTCTATTCCCATCTTTATAGATACACTTTTACAGAAGGAATTTTGGATTGTAGTGCTATTTCCTCACACTCAAATTTTGCTGTAGAATCTCATTGCCACTCCAACTGCATACTTGATAAATCGTATGTTTATATATTTTCTGAAATATGTTCTTCCCTTTTCAATGTACATATTTTACCCTCAACTGGTCTTCTTATCTCTTTTAAAAACAGACAAAAAACACAGGCAAGAACAGAAAGCTACGATTGCTCTGCACTTTAACCAGCAATCTAAGCACAATTAACATGAAGACACTGGGATGCATATGTAGTTCAATTAAGAATATATATCTAAAAATATCAATCTATGTAAAGGTATAAGTCTGGTATAAGGACCCTTTCATAAAATTATCTGATTCTATAATCATAAAATGTAGGTTCATCTCTTTTACTAGGTGAGTAATCTCCATATTTGAAGATATGAGCCACCATTCCATAATGCCCTACCAGAGTTTAATTAGTAATGTTTATTGCCTTTTATGAAAATGAAAGGCATTATGTGCATGCACACCATTTATAAAGCAAGTGATTTTCTCTAGTTTTTGGTTTATCTGAATTGTATCTACATGAAACAAATTAGATCACTGGCAAATTGCCACTTCTGTTGATATGTAAATAAAAGCTCAAGTAAAATAGTACTCTGAAGAAACTATAGACAGAAAAAAATGAGTCATTGGGCTGTAATACTCTCAGATGTATATACCTTATTGGATGTTCTCACATTGCCTTATACATCTTTTCTCTAAGTTTATCTCTCTAGGGAGGTCAGATTTTGCAAGGAATCATGTGTGTGACTTAAATATATTATAGATTACTATAATTTTGAAGTTACTCAAAGGCAGTTCCTAATTATTTTTATCCATGCATTTTTGATTAATATAAAAACCTTGAACTGATGCACATAAAGTTTTGACCCCTGTTTAATGTCACTTAAATTATTAGTGCAAGAAACCAAAATAAAACAATAATTTTGAATATATATTTTTAAATGATAAATGCTTCTCCTGAATTTCTGATACTACCTTTTGAGTACCACATCCCTTTTCACACTTTAAGACTAATCATAATGTATCTTCAGCTGATGGAACCTCCCGAGGTATTAACTAAAATAGTGGCCTTGCTCATATATTTACAATTTTGGTTTTAAAATTATTCTATTAAAGAATTGAGTAAATGTCAGGCTTAAGGACCCTACTGAGATTCTGTCCTCCTTCATGTGTGGTCTAGTGTCTTGCCTTTCCACACATCTATTATCAATTAAATAAGATGAAGAAGGACATGAAAATAGAAAATAGTTAACAAAATTAAGTATTAAAAGTGATTTAAAAATCTGGCCAGTATATTTGGAATCATTGCTTCAAATAGGATTCATTTGAATAAGACTTTTCTATTTTGACACCTAACAGGCACTTTACTATCTCTGTATAAAAGATGGGATTTTGTCATAAATTAGACTTCAACAGGAACGTCTCCTGTTAGACTTAATCACTCTATATCAGCTGTGACAAAAAGAGTATAGCATATATTAGTGTGTAATTTTCCTCTTCCTCTCTTCAAAATGGATAAAGGTCCAAGTTATCATTTTTTCTAAGTACCATAATTCTCAATTCCACTAATATTTTCTTCTGGCATATAAGAAACCCAAGTGAGAACTGCAGAGAAAAATAACAGTTCTTATTTCTGGAGGGCTGAACAGAAACTGGAATATAAAAACTGGAGTGCCTGAGTGGAAGAAATTCTGTCCTTGAAACTTGGGAAACCAATTTTATGCAAAACGAGGAGCAATTTAAGGCCAAAGATAGGATATATTTGTGCTAGAGTAATAATGAATACCTAAGTATCTATAAAATAAATAGATTCATGCTTTTTGGCATATTGCTAGAATAATATCATGTACCAGTCTATTTGTTTTTAGACATAGTCCATTTTTCCTTGAGAGGTCTCATTACTGGCCTAGTCACAGTCCATATTGGATGTTAGACACAATTGGATTATATTATTTTTGTGAGTTTTGCCAAGTTCTATGTGATGGCATCATTAACAGTCTCATCCTCAACTCCAGTCCACTTGAAACTCCCTATAACTGTTGTATGCACAAGTTATTTCCTGACTGCCTGACTTTGCTTTGGTCTGGCTTACAGTAAAGTCCAAGAGAGAACATGTAGGAAAGTAGCGGCACAGGCTGCATAGCCCTTCTAAGTATTCAGTCTTGTATAGTACTGCGGTGAGTTCTCTGTAAGGTCTACCTAGCATGGAATTCAAAATGATGTGGTGTGAATTTTATAACGACAAAATCAAAATTTAAACAAACCATAAAATTAGAAGGATGAAGAAGTGTAGCTTTATGAGAGCTCAACAACCAACACTTACTTTCTTCAGTCATTATAATTAAATCCAAAAGCATTTCCGTGGACTTAAATGCCCTATGTGAATCTGGCCCTTGCTGACCTATGAGGACCTATCGTCACATTCCACTCTTTCCTTCAATCACTGTATACCAGAATACCAATCTCTCCATTTCTCTTAACTCCTGAGCTCTTCTCCATAAGGTCTTTGCTGCTCTATCTTCCATAAGTTTTCCTTAGATTTCTGTCTACATGATTCCTTAACATTAAGATCTCTGCTCAACTATTCATTAGAATAACCTTCTCTCACTACCTGCTCTACATTAGCTATGCCAGTCACTCCTTATCACATTAGATATGGATACAGTAGATTACAAATTACATTTCCATTAAAACTGTCAAAGAAATGAATAATAAAATGATAATTCTCTCAAAAGCTTCTTTTCTGTGTGTGTTTTGACCTTTTTTTATATTAAAATCCATAAAAAAAGGAACATGAGCAAACTTTCAAAAAGTATTTTATCGAAATGTCAAATAATTTTGGATTAACTTATTATACAGTTTTGTAGTCTATATGAATACATATGTATATAATATATGTGCTTCCAAATATGAACTATGTAAATATATTCATAAATATACCTTAGTCTTATACATTAAAACAAATCTATTCTTATTCACAGTAATATATTCAAGATGTTAAAACTCCAATACAAAACATATTGAGTATGATTTAAAAAGAACAATTATAGTGCATGGATGACTGAGTAACACAATAAAGGAAATTATCACGTCAAAAATATAATAAGAAAAGTGTAAACCTGAGAAGTAAGCAAGCCCCAAAGCAGATGGCTGCCTAAAGGCATTTGATAATCTCCAGTGTTCTCAGACTTCGGCTGTAAAAAGATGCGATTCACTGTATGAGAAGTTAGTTTGGAGACCCCTGTATAAAATCAAGAACTTGAATGGGAATAACTCCAAGTGAAATTCGGGACTAGTAAAACAGTAAGCAAGAAATGAGGAAGAGCAAGGAAATATTCCTGTCTCCAACAATTAAAAAAAAATGTAAAAGAAAACTCCAACAAAGGTTTGGAACATGGATTCAAACTACTCACATGGCCAGAGGGGAAAAAAGACTAGAAATTTAAAGTAGACTTGGATGATAAGGGCCCTAGGTACGTAGTAGAAACTAAAATAAATCTTCTCTGTCAAATACCCCACAACCGAGCCCTCGAAGAAATCCCATAAAGTTTTAATGAGTATAATCTCAAACTCAAAAACAACACAAACACATAATAAAACAAAAAAATTAGAAACACTAAAGTGAAAATACAAACATACGTGTGATTTTGGAATTACTGTATGAAAAAATGAGAATATATTATATGTTTAGAGCAATAAAAAGTCAATGAAATTATGAGTAATATCAAAGCCTATCATAACAGCAATTTGAAAATTATAGTTATTCTATATCTGTATACAATATTTCAATGAAAAATATTCTAATTAAAATCAAAAGCTCAATGAAAGGATTAAAAGAAAGATGTAGATTGAGAATTGCTGGACCAGAAGCTGAACTAAAAGTAAAAAGTCATCAAGAAGTCAACCTGAATTACTAAAAAAAAAAGTTGCAGAGAAATGTTGAACAAAGAAAGCATGTAAGTTAACGGCATAGTTAAATCAGTTTATTATGTTATTTGGGAAAATAGTAAATATACTAAATAATTATAAACTTTGTTCATTGAATGTGCATTATGTAATTAGGAAAATCACTGTATATAAATGTCACATATAACATCTATATTTTGAAACTTTGTGTGGTGAAGGAGAATTGAAGGTAAAAACATGTACAAATAAACTTGAAACCTAAATCTATCCAAAACAAAGCAGAAAATCCTTTATCCTTTTATTTTTATTTTTAGAGATACAGTCTTGCTCTATTGACCAAGCTGGAGTGTAGTGGTGCAATTATGGCTCACTGTAATGTCAATTTCCTGGGCTCAAGTGATACTGCCACCTCAGCCTCCCTAGTAGCTGGGACTACAGGTGCACACCACCACGCTCAACTTCTTTTAAAAATACTCTGTAGAGACGGGGTATTGCTCTGTTGCTCAGGCTGGTCCTGAACTTCTGGCTTCAAGCCATTCCTCCTTGGCCTCCCAAAATGCTGGGATTACAGGCATGATCCACCACACCCAACTAGGAACAGTTTGCTAATGCATAAAGGAAATTCAAATTAAAAAGAAAACCAATTATAGTGAAATGCTCTATTATCTACCAACTCCCTATGGGTCTGTCATGCTCAAGTTAAGAATTCCTATAAATCTTAGTCAGTGAACTACAGCAAGAAAAATAATAAGATAAAATGATTTGAAAAGAAAGAAAATATCTACAAGTGATAAATAAGAATACCTAGTAATATGTGTTTGCATTGGTAGGATTTAACAAGGATGCTCGATTTAAAAAATTAATACCTAGATTTAAAATATTAATACACAAAGCTTGCACTTTAATATTATAGCATCATGTAGTCAATACATTGCAGACAGGTACTATTTATAATAGGAACAAGCATATCATGTATAGAAAAAGCATAATATAAAGCATGCAAGGCTGTTAAGGAAATGTTTATAGCATGTTAAATGCATGCAAAAAGCCTAGAGACACCTATACCATTTTTAATTATAATATTTTTAAAATGTAAATTATCCTAATAATGACTCATAATTTTGATTCTTTTCTAATCAAATACCAACAGATGTATTTTCTGGATGTTGATACATTAATTCTAAAATATATGTGGAAGAGGAAAGAACCAGAAAAAGCCAAGACAAGCCTCAAAAACACCATGATTGTAGAGCACCGTGGGATGTGTGAGGATAAGTGTGTGTATGTGAGTGCACACGTGCGTGTGTGTGTATGAGAGACAGAGAGATCCTTACAGAATTCCAGACCTATTAAAAAGTTAGACTAACTGAGTCTATGTTTTATAGTTGTGGAGAAAGACAACAAATTAGGCCAAAATTAGAGAACAAAGTTTCCAAACACTATCTCATGGATATGAGAAAACTGACATGAGACAGAGATGCCATTGGCACTGAAGGTCACTAGGGAAAGGTGAAACTATTGAGTTAGCAATTGTTGATGCAATTAATCCAGTTATCTATATGGAAAAGAATAAAACTGACTATCTACATTATTCTATATTAAAAAATCAATTCCAGGTAGAGTAAAGATAAATGTCAAAGACAAAACTTTAATTAAAAAAAAGAAAATGTAGAAAATAGTCTTTTATTAGGGGTTAGACAAGGATTTCTTCAGCAAGACACATTTAGAGTCTATTAAAATAATAACTGAAAAATTATCAATCAATAAAACTAAGAACTTTCATTTATCAAAGGATAATATTAAAAAGGAATATGGAGCCAAAAACTATAGAAAAGATAGTTGTAATATGTTTAATTCAAAAAAGAGTAATATCTAGAATATATAGAGATAAGATATAGATAGCTGTATTTAAAGACTGTGAGTGTGTGTGTGTATATATGTGTATATATAATTATATATGTGTGTGTGTGTGTATATGTATATACATATAAAATAAATATATCAAATAAGAACAGCTCAGTAAAAAATGGGTCAAAGATATGAACAGTTTTATGGAATATGAAAGATAACCAATAAATACGTAAATATGCTCAACCTAATTAATAATAGGGGAATTGCTAACTAAAACCACAGTGAAATTTTACTACACATCCAACAGGATTAGGAAAAAAAGTCTTGAAATCTCAAGAATGTCAAACATCATGGATGTTCATAGGCTACTCTGGAAAGCTTCCCTGGTATTGGTGACTATGCACACACTGATGATGCAGAATTACCAGTCCCAGGAATAGACTTTTGGCAGGTTCAGGAAAGATTTATATAAAAATGTGTTTAAAGGCATCTTTAAGAAAAAAAAGTCACTGAAATTAATGCTATGCCTAATAAGAAAAAAATGAGAATAGTGGTCACTCTGATGGTAGTTTCTTTTGCTGTGCAGAAGCTCTTTAGTTTAATTAGATCCCATCTGTCAGTTTTGGCTTTTGTTGCCATTGCTTTTGGCGTTTTAGTCATGAAGTCCTTGCCCATGCCTATGGCCTGAATGGTATTGCCTAGGTTTTCTTCTAGGGTTTTTATGGTTTGAGGTCTAACATTTAAGTCTTTAATCCATCTTGAATTAGTTTTTGTATAAGGTGTAAGGAAGGGATCCAGTTTCAGCTTTCTACATATGGCTATCCAGTTTTCCTAGCACCATTTATTAAATAGGGAATCCTTTCCCCACTTCTTGTTTTTATCAGGCTTGTCAAAGATCAGATAGTTGTAGATGGTGGTATTATTTCTGAGGGCTCTGTTCTGTTCCATTGATCTATATCTTTGTTTTGGTACCAGTACCATGCTGTTTTGGTTACTGTAGCCTTGTAGTATAGTTTGAAGTCAGGTAGCCTGATGCCTCCAGCTTTGTTCTTTTGGCTTAGGATTGTCTTGGCTGGAAACCATCATTCTGAGCAAACTATCGCAAGGACAGAAAACCAAACACCACATGTTCTCACTCATAGGTGGAAATTGAACAATGAAAACACTTGGACACAGGGTGGGGAACATCACACACTGGGGCCTGTCGTGGGGTAGGGGGAGAGGGATAGCATTAGGAGATATACCTAATGTAAATGACGAGTTAACAGGTACAGCACACCAACATGGCATGTGTATACATATGTAACAAACCTGCACGTTGTGCACATGTACCCTAGAACTTAAAGTATAGTAAAAGATAAATAAGTAAATAATGATGAATAGTGGTATATTCACATAATAAAATATATAGCACATAAAATTAATAAACTGTGGATTCACACTAAACATGGATGAATTTTCCTAGAATTTTGGGGTGTGAAAAACAATTTCAGAATTTTTACTACATTATTTTGTTTATATAAAGTTAAAATTCAAACATATATACATAGATACATAAACATACATTTCTTATATGCACATATACACAAACATACACACACAGACACACTTAACTAAAACCATGAAAAAAGCAAAGAATTAGCTAATGTAATGTTTAGGATAATGGTTATGTTTGCTGGGAAGGGAGGAGAATGCATCCCAGAGACAATCACAAAGATAAACACAGGGCCTTCGAGTATTGACCTTTTATTTGTAAAGTGGAGGTGTGGTTATATAGTCAATACAATTTATTATTCTTTCAATATTTTGTATATCTCAATGAGACTCTTTTGTATGTATGAAAATAGAACTGAAAAATAAACATACAGCAGAAGAAGGCTGTAGCCATTGCAACTCTAACATTAGAAATAATATAGTACACAGCATGAGCATCCTATGGGTGTGGAATTTTACATGTGCAGAATAATTCTATTTTCTGTCAAATTTTTAAACTAATTAGCTGAAATAATGAGAATATGCTTTAAGAAATGTTACAACTAATTGAAATTTGTTTTCTAAACCACCTTCATCTTTCTTTAGCATAGAGCGAATGTTAAGGATTATGCTAAAAGTTTCCTGCAGAAAATGGGGGAACAAAAACACTGTCTGGTCTCATCTTACTGTTTTGTTAGCTATGTAACAGGCTCTATCAGGCCCTGAGCAAATTATTCATTCATTCATTTTTATTCACCTGTGAATTGAAAATAGACTATTGATATGTACTCTGCTGCAGGCACTGTGCCACTGACTACGGGTACAAAGATGGATAAAGCATGAATTTGCCTGGACATAACTCACAGCTGACCAGAGCAGGAGAACCTTGGTACCATCGGTAAGTGGTATCTGAGATTATACTTGCTTCCTTAGCCTTGGTTTACTTTTTAATTTCAGTGTGTTTCTGAAATCTAACTTATATCTTTAATTCTCAATATCCTTATTGGCATCCTGAAAACCTGATTTTCAGGAGATGTTTGTCACTGCCTCATATGGAAATGAGGAGCATCAGAGAAGATCTTTTCCAAACATACTCCCACAATCCCTAAAGGTTACTGTGCCCAGTACTTCCTGCTGTTATGCCCTCACCTTTCCTTTAGGGGTCTCTGGGATACAGCTAGAGATATTCTATATTGGTCTAATAGTTGGGAATTCCCACTAAAGTCAGGCCATTTTGATTTGCAGGGTCCTTTTTGGTTTTTGCTTCATTTCCTTCAAAGCCTAAAACCCTGAAAAGCTAGCATGCCTCAAGATTAAACCCCCAGGGTTTCTAACATTGTCTTCCTCTTAAGTGCTGCAGCAAGCAAAATGCCAGTGAGAAAATAGCCTGTGGGCAGTCCCTGAATTAGCTTAGCTTTGGGATGCTCTTGGACCCTGTGTGAAGTCTTCTGCAGAGGAATCTCTGGGGAATATTCCTCAGCCTGTGATTACTTAGTTTCATTTTAAAAGAAAATGATTCTCAGCTGAACAAACAGAATAGAAGGGAGCTGACTTGACTAAGGGAAGCTGAGATAACTGATTTTGACCATTTGGGCTTTTTTCTTCAGGAGCCAGAAAACATCTACTTACCATATTGTAAGGCTGGAGACTTCTGGTTTCTGTGGTTAAACTGCTAGCCTGACATTATTAAGATCCAAAATTCAGGTGTTCCTCCCTTTAACAGCTGAATTACAGGGGAAAAAAATTTCCCTAGGGAGAAAGTGGACAGTTCTTACAGGAAATTATAGTGAAAGGCTATCTCCATCATATATATATAGGTTATGCCAAAATTTCCCTCGGGAGAAGAACTGGAGAATGACTAGATTTAATAATAAAATAAACGAAATCCAAAAATGAGGAGTCATTACAATATTATTTAATAGTATTTTTAGTAAAATATAACTTTTAAAAACAAAGCAGCAGTATTTTCAAAAGGGAATATCTGAAATCACAAATATAAATTTCATTTTCACACATATTTGTAAGCTTTTGTGTCTTTGAGGCCTTCAGTTAGATGCTATGGAGCATACGGTGATAAATCAGAAATGGGTTCTGCCCTCAAGAGAATGGCATTGAAGGAGAATAGATAACATGTACAAAAATATCTAAAATATAATGCATAAAAGGGTAAGTAATAGAGGTGTTAACAAAATTTTCTGAGCTGATGATGAAGTTTTCACTCACAGCTATCTAAGCAAGAAAATAAAGTAAACATCATCCAAAAAATTAAAGAATACAGGGTTTGAGAAATAGTACACAGTACAGGTTTGTTAGGATAATAGTGATAATTATCACATAGGACTGAAATCTGAGACTACTATGAATAGACTTCATGTGATAAGTGGATAGAGTTGAAGGTTTTTGATTGTATATGTTGTTTGATTGGGGATATGTCATAATTATAACTTCTTTCTTGAAAAATTAACTGGCTGTGGCATCCATATTAGAAATGGTAGGGAAAATGAAGTTGGAGACCATGAAAAAAGTTATTAAGTAAAGATATGAGGAGGTCAGAAAATATATCTATGAAATGGAGCAATAGGAATAAATATAAATGATACATTAGCCAAAGACTGTACCAGACTTGACAAAATAATAAATATGAGAGGATTAAAAGTGAATTAAATTCAATTTAGCAAATATTTTAAGCACTTGTTATTTCAGAGAATATGTTGAGTTCTGAGTTCTTTGATTAAAGAATTTATAATTTAACTATAATAATGATGGCATCACCAATAACCATAGATAAAATTGTCTTTGAAGGTAATCGATATAGCACAAATTGAGCTTGACATGGTAGAGACATTAAGAAAATCGAGTCAAAAGGTATTTGTAAATTTGAAGGGGTAGGTGGAGAACACAAAAGAGAAATTAAAAAATGTGGGTGGAAATTCATAACCCAAAAGTGAGATATGAAACTGTAGAGAATAGTTGAAAAAAATAGAGAAAAGAAAGCTTTCCCTACATCATTATCAACATTGAACGTTGTTAAAGGTAAAAAAGATGTTAATAAGAGAGACGAAAAGACTTAGGAGAGAACTGATGAGATAAAAGGTATTTCAATGTCTTGTTGACTAAGAAAAGGCAGAATTTCAAGAGGTAGGTGTGATAAAGCCAAAATTGCATAGCTCATTACGTAAATTGGCCTATGGGAGAGGGCAATAATGCACTTATTAACACTTGGTAATATCAGTTTGACTATAAGGCAGGAGAAATAAAAATGCAATAGTTTAGTGATACAATCATGACACAAAAGAATAGATGACATTGACAGGATTTTCAAAAAGCTTTTAAGTAAAAGAACAGATTATACTATAATGGTTGGTCCAGGGGAAATAGCTTCTAGGACTTTTTTTCTATAATTTGTTCCTGTATAAAGAAGACATATATGTATAAGGACATACATAGAGAGAAAGAAATAGAGCCAACTGCAGTAGTTATTTGTTGTCTTTTGGATATTTAATATTGTTTTACAAACTCATAACCCAATTTCTATTTGAAATATTAACCGTCTCTCCTTGGTCTATGTGACCATGGTGCAATTGACTTTGTAATCCCTTGCTCACTCACCTTCCTTAATTCTAGGCTTCGTGAATTCACATCTGATCAATTTAAGCACTTCAACTGGAGAGAGAGATTGATTTAGAAATGTTATATGATTGAAAGACTATTGTATCAGAGATATTGAGACACTATTTCAGAGTTTTGTTTTGTTTTGTGCTAACAAGGGAATAGATTCTTATTCTTCCCGTAGATCTGATGATGGATTGAAGTGATACTGAAGTTTCTTTTTATCTGTATTTGGAAACTGAGAATTAAGTCAGTGCAGCAGAATGCACAAGAGGAAATTGGGGGAAAACACCGTCCTCATGATAGCATTTGATCATTTTATCTAGCCATTCCTAAAGCCAATTTTAGTTGTGGGATTTCTCACTTAAATGTATCTATACATTCTTGTAATTTTAATCTGAGTTTCTAACCACTTGCCACTGAAAGGGTCTTAGATGGTATGCTGGTTTCATGCAGGGTGAGGGAAGTGGATTAAAATGGAGTATGGATTTTGAGAGACTGGGGGAAAAACTTTAGATCAGAATAAAAATAAGAGAATTTATAATTTATATCTGTCTGTCTATCTCTCTATCATCTAGAAAAAGATTGAAGATGGTAGCTTTAGAAGTCTTGCCTTGATAGATTACGAGACAATGACTACTAAGGACAAAGGAGGTGCAAATTTGACTTGGAGTTTGCAATGTATGGAAAAGTTTCGAGTCAGTTACTGTGTAAACAAGAGAGCTAACAAAAAATAATAAATAATTGCTTAGTTACAGTAAAGCACAGTTGAAGTGGCTCTTTAAATTGGTACAAATTAGATCAATAAAAATACTTGGAAGCTCAGAATTAAGGGTTAAACAGCAGGCAGTGAGGCTTTTTTAATGCATCAAGACTGGCAGATTTTTGGATAGATAAATATGGTATTTCGAGATGTAGATCAATAACATGACTGATCATGAAATTCAAGTGTATAAGGAAGAATAGAAAGCCAAAGAGTGGTAAATATTCACTAAAAAAAAAGCGAGAAATCAAAGGACAAGTGATCAGAGTATAAGAGGAAGTTCTCACTAGAAGAAAGAATTTGAAGAAGATACAGTATAAGAACTGGTTTTCAGAGTAGACGATTTTAAGATTCCAAAACTTGAAAACTGAGTAAGACTGCATGATGATTTGGGTTGAAGCTCTCTACTGGGTAGCTAAAATAGAGATGAAGTTTCTAAGATGGGAACTTACAAAGAAATGTCAACAGACTTAAAAAGAATACTAAGTAGGAGATGGAATTTTTCAAGGAAAATAGTGGAAGATTAGTGTAAACAAGGTGTGTGTGTAAGCCATAGGTTATTGAAGAAGCTAGGACAGGGCTGTCAACATTGGCAACTATTAGATTTATCTTAGGTTGGAGACAAGGTCTTATAAGATGATAGAATGAATTTAAAAACAAGGGAATAATTTTGGAGCAATGGTTATCTGAATGAGACAGTGATGAACAAGCATATTTTTATTTCTGCGTTAAAATGTACCCAGCATTTGTTTTAAGCAAGTAAGACATGCACACATAAAAATGATTGCCATAAAGGAAGAAGTTTGTACTGACAGATCCCTAGAAGCAGGAGGCACACCATGAAGGGTCACAGGGGAAGGAAGAGGGTCATTCAGGAAACAAAGGAGCAGGAGGTGAGAACATGGCCCAGAACCTTTATTGGGGCTTTTACAGGAAGAAATGGCAAGGCAGGGTAGATATGCTAAAGTTTAAAATTAGGCCGTTTGGATAATTTCAGAGGGTTCTAAGTTATAGGGGTGGTTCTGACTTTTCTGGTATCTGGCCCAAGGGTAACTTGAGGCAGGGGAAATATTGGCTTGATGTGTGAAAGTGTGATAAAGGAGAGGGCTGGGGGTGTGGGCTCTGGATTGGTTGGTTTGTAATTCAAAGCAGCCCTTGCAGGGGAGTTCTTTGTTGTTTCTAGGAATTAGGTAGCCCTGGGAGGGGTAGTTTCTCTGGGAAATATAGCACCAAATGTTAGAGCATCAAGAATATGGAAAAGGGGAAAATATAGTGAATATACCTTCTCTTCCAAGTAACTATGGAGAATAGAGGAAGTGGCTAATTACATATTTCCTTTCATTAGCTAATTTAGCTCTGAATGTAAATTTATTAACATTAAGATTTGATTACTTTTTCTTGAAACAAATACTAAAATGAAGAAAAAGTTTATGACTTTAATGATAAAATTACTCATTATTTTGAATACTTACCAGCTACTATGCTAAAAACTTTTTACACTTTATAGTATATAATCATCAGGAAAACCATAATGAGATAATTACTATTAATATGTATGTTTACACCTAAGGAAACTGAGGCTTAGATAGCTTAAGTAACTTGTTCAAGTTCACTGGGATATAAATCTAGGTCTGCCTAGATTCAAAAACCTAGGCTTTCTGTAGCAATAGCTACATATTTTTCATGCGATGTGTTCTTAATTCAGGAAATCACCCATTCAATTCCATATCATTCATTGGAGGCACAAGTAATGATAAAAAGAGTATAGAAGTTGGTATCCACCTCAGTGGTTTCTGATTTGCTTAAGATTTAGCAGAATTTCATTAGTTTTTCACTCTGAATAAAAGCAATCCTTACAATGATACATGGCATGCAGTCTATCTTAAGTTTTATTTTGAACATGACAGTGGCATGTAATTTAAAAAAAAAATCAGCCTAACACTAAGTGTACGAGGCAATAAATCTCAAGTCTCCAGAGCAACATTTTTCTGCCACCCCCTTCCTTCAGACATAAAGAGATGTGGGACTGCTGCCAGAGAAATATAATAAAATGTAAGAACAGTTATAAATGAAATACAATCAGAGGCCAACAATCTGCTTCTTTGCTAGCTTGCTTTATTCATTCCTTGAGGATTCTATTTCTTCCTCTCCTTTACCATGATATTCCATTTCCCTTGCTTTCATTTTCCTACTTCTGCCACTATTTATAACATTTGCCCTTTCTCATTTATTCTCTTTTATGTGTTTTCTTTTTTCTTGAAGGAAAAAAATATCCTATGACTTCATTCCTATGTGTATTCAGGATCAGGGTTAGCTTTTTCTTTTGCCTTTTACAATTTTTTATACTGGATATTAATTTTTTCCCTTCTGTGTCTTTTACCTGCATTTATTTGGTATTAATACTTTGATCTTCTAGGTTGGATGGAGCAGTTTCCTATGGACTATCATGTTTAGATATTTTTTTTTTTCCCTCTTGCCAAAGCAAGTCATAACTTTGCTTATGGGATCAGACATCAGAGTCCCTGAGTCTAAAGAACAGCGCCAAAGTGTGTTGAAGGGGTTCACTCTTTCACTCTTTTACTTAGGTACGTGAAGATATATTTATTCATTTACTCTTTCTTTCATCTCTGTATCCATCCTTCCACCCTTTCACCAAGTATTTATTGAACACCTTATACTCATTTATTCACCCAGTTAATGATCATTTATAGAGCACCTATGATGTGCCAGGAGTCAGTGGCAAATGCAAGAATAGCTGGAAGCAAAAGATAAGAGATACATTGTCATTAGGTAATTTAAAAAGAACACTGAAGGCAATTGTCAGTCTTTTTTTTTATCATCCTCTTGTATCCAGATTTCTAAACGATGCTAGTGATAATCCTTCCCATGGAGGCTGTTTGCTTCCACCACTTTCCATCTCCCCATTGGTGTGGAACTTTCTAGTACAGAGCACAACAGATAAAAATTCCTGGCCTCTGTAAGTTTACATTCTAGAAGTGGGTATATGTGTGTGTGCACATATATAATTATATTGATCATTATATCAATTTAATTGAAGATATAGTTATTCATACATATAAGAACTAAAGACAAATTGGGGGTAGTACTGTGTATGCTACACTACAAATCAGCAGAATAGGAGTTGATAATATATCCATTAAGGCATTACCTGCTGGTAGCCATGACAAGGATTAATTGGATTTCATATGTGCCTTCTTGTTAAATAACTGAACTGGGGTCCACTCACCTGGCACAGTAGGACCAGATATGTACACTAAGGTTTGCAGCTGTAGAAAGGAAGGTGTTGGTTTTCAGGGCCCAAGCAAGGAGGATCAGGCAGCAAATGCTTAAGTCCCAAATTTGCTGATGCCTTGTAGGAAAGGGTCTCTAAAAGCAGGAGTAAATTGAAAAACAACAACAACAACAACAACAACAAAAAACAGTTACAGGCAAAATCGTACATCAATGTATGGAGGTTACATATTGGTTTTGGCTTAAAAGGCCAGGGTATCTGGAAGCAGAGGCTTATAGGTCATAGGTAGATTCAAAGAATTTCTGATTTGCAATTGGTTAAGGAACAGACGCCTTGCTTAAAAATCTGGGGTCAGTAGAAAAGAACGTTAGCTCCAGCTCATGGTATGTCTTTCTTCAGGCTTCTTAGGAAGAAATTTAGAACAAGGAATGGCAGCCAAAGTTCAGTCCTCAGTTTCCCCTTATCTGAGGTCTATGTGACAGTAGGTCAAGTCTGTGGGTGTCTGGGTTTCTGAAGAACAACTGAGAGCTACATGTTAAGACATTATCTTTACTTTCTATAGAAGAACCAAGCATCCCCGTGATTTCAGCTTCCTTGGCTATTGTTTTTCACTACTGTTACCTTCTGGCTTATCAAGGTCCTTATTTGCTTCTTAAGATTAGCTAAGTTTCTGGAATTTCCTTTGAAGGAACTAAATATTTTTATTTTCATGTTTGGGGGAGCGGGCAGGCCCCTAAGAAGGGGTCTTTCGTCTCACTTGGGCATCATAATCACCGAGGTGTCCTAGCCCCATTCAGAGAAATTTCAATTTCATTGCTCTGTTGTATTACCCAAGTGTGTATATTTTATAAATTCCTCAGATAATTTGGGCAATCAGTGCTGAGAAACATACACTACATGACCCAAAAAGATCATGAAAAGGAAGTTAAACTAGATGTCGTAGGTTCGTGTCTTCAAAAATATAATGTTCCTGTGCCTCAGTATGTCAAAATATGACCTTATTTAAAAATAGAATCATTATAGATGTAATTAGTTAAGCTAAAATTGGATCTACTTGTGTAGGCTGGACCCTTAATTCAATATGACTGATGTCCTTATAAGATGATGTGGAGACATACAGGGAGAATGCCAGGTGACAACGGAGACAAAGATTGCAGTGATGCAGCTGCAAGCAGTGAACACCTGCCACCATCAGAAGCTAGGAAAAGGCAAGAAAGGCTTCTACCTACAGCATCAGAGAGAGCAGGGCCCTGATGACACCTGGATTTTAGAGTTCTCCATAACTGCAAGACAATAAATTTCTGTTGTTTTAAAGTACTATATTTGTGTTCCTTTTTCACAGCAGCTATAGACAATGAATATAGTAGAATTTATGGTGATCGAACTAGGAAATATCTTTGCTTTGAGCAGTATTTGCATCTGTGTCACCTATATTTAGCCCTGTTGCAGGAGAACAGGTTGGACCATCAGGAAAAAAATGTCAAGGAAAATAATTCTAAAGAAAACACATCTTGACCTCTCCACCCATATGAACTTTATTTCTATGCAAATGCTGAAGGTTCCTCTAATGTTGCCAGCCAGTTACTAAATTGTTGGTAGCTTAAAATCAACCTTGATAACAGTATAAAAGCTATGGAGATCTGCAAATACAAAAAGTCACGCTTTTGTTGTTGTTTTTCCAGAGAGTATTCATCAGTATACTACTACAGGGCCTGGTGAGTCATATAAATGTGAGATATTAAATTTAAAAAAAAAAAAAGATGGGACAGCTAATGGGCTTTCTTGGGCATGATAGGATAATAGGAAACTATGAAGTGTAAACATCTTCCCTGTAAACAGAGGAAATCATAATGCTACCCAGCATCTCAAAGAAAAGTGAATATGGGTTCAAGTTTGACTAAGTGGTTGAACTAGCATGGCTGCTGGCTTCCACTACAAAGTTCAGCTTCAGAGGAATCAGTAGGGAAAACGGAGAAGACAGTGACAGAACTCTGGGAGACTGGAGGTTTTAAATTGGTGTGTAGGAAGAAGTAGCTTTGACCTGTGACAGGAGGCAGTCAAGCACTGCTGAGGTTTAAGTACAGTGAGGATTATTGGAGTTCTGCTCTTACTTTTTCCAGGACATTTCCTGGAGGCGAATAATGCCCGTGCCACACAGCTGGGTCTAGGTGTATTAGGAATAACTATCAAAGAATCCCTAGGGCTTACTGACTTCAGTCAATTGCTTCTCCATTTCCCATCTTTTCCCTTTCAAAACTCTAAAGATTAGCAACTATACTCCAAGTACTTAATGAATACTTCTTGGGCTGAGAAGGATAAATAATTGATAAAAGTGTTTGTTTTATAAGAAAAGGTATGATTGAATCTGGTTTTCTTAGATGGTTCTACCCTTGGGCTTTTCTACTCCACGTCTTCTGGATTTATCAATCTGACAAATACTGGGATTTTGGTCTTCCTTAATTCTCATTGCCTGAAGAAAAAAAAAAGCTAATATTTCTGAGGAAAATGAGTTCACAGATCAAAATAACAAGACATTTAGGAGAAAAAAAACAATTTAAAACTGTCATTTCAATATGAGAACATGATAAAAACCATATTAGAAATGTACAGTATCAGAAGTATTGTAACTGAAAAACTCATTAAATTTTTGCATGTAATACTTAAATCAGGAGAGGAAGTGAGAAAGACCAAGACATGTAAAAAGATGCTGATTTCTATTTTATTAAAAGAGGTATACAGTTATCAATTAAAAAAAGAAATAATTAAAATAGACATTGCAAAAATAGGATATAATACAAAAATAAGACAGTAACAGCTCTAAATAAATCAATAGTTACAATAAATAAATATGGACCTTAACAGTTCAAAGACAAATTCCGATAGACTGAGAATAACATCCAAACTTTGGCTATATGCTGATTACAAAAGACACTTAAAACATGAGGATAAGCAAAAATTCAAAGAGAAAGAAGAGATAAAGACATTTCACATGTTTTTCATTTCATTTCATATACTAGCACAAGGAAATTGCCATACTGATATTAGATAAAATACAGTTAAGACAATTATATAGGGTAGTGTCACTATCTAATGATGCAATTTCAATTTACCAAGAATATATAATTATTAGTAATGAAGTAATTTTGAAATATATGATGCATAAGCTGAGAGAAATACAAAAATAATTTCATAAGTCCAAAATTTTATCAGTAGATTGAACACATATCTATTGTTTACTAACAGTTAAAAATATAAATGAAAAGGGGTATATAAATATTTACAACAAAATCAGTAAACTTGCCCATAATAAATTCATGGATATATATATTATATATATATATATATATATATATATTCTATGTGTAACAATTAATGAAAGACATTTTTCATGGACGCTTGCAAAGTCTTAGAAAATTTCAAAGAAAGGTATAAAGATTATTATAATCTGTGATCACAATATAAATTAGAAGTTAATGACAAAAATATAAATTTTTAAAATCTCACACATTTGAATAATATAAAAACATTGCTAAATAATTCGCGGTATAAAGGAGAAATTATACTAAAGAATTACTAGAACTGAATTTTAATGAAAACATTATATATCAAAGCTTATAGGATACAGCAAACCAATGCTTTAAGAAACACATGTATAACCTACTTAGTATATGTATAGCCTACTTAGAAAAATAAAAATAAACAAAACTTAAAGAAATTAGCAAGTGAAATAAAAATCTAGCAAAATTCATTAAAATATAAACCAATACCACTGAGATCACCAAAGCCTAAGTAGTTGTTTGAGAAAAGAATTAAAGGGAGACAAACTTTTGTCAACAGTAATTAAGAGAAAAGGATATACATCTAGAATGATAGGAATAAAAGTTGTAACACTAGAAGTAATATGCCAACACTTTTGCCAATAATTTTTAATACTTTTGATTAAATTGAAATTTGCAGAAAATATATCTTACTAGAATTAAATCAAGGAGGAAAAAACAGCATGAATAATATAAGCATTCAAGTAACTGAAACAGTGCTTAAAATAATCCCACAAGCAAACACTAGGCTCAGAATGTTTTAAAGATGAGTTCTTGTAAATGTTCAAGCACAGGATACCAAGTTTATTCAGTCTCTGACATGAAATTTCAAAGGAGGAATATTTTCCAATATCCTCTACGAGGCCTCATCAACCTGGTACAAAAACTAGAGAAAACTATGTAAGAAAGAACAATTGCATGTCTATTTCACATATGATGATAGATGCAAAAAACAAAAACATTAACATATTAAGAAATCAAACAACAATATACAGAAAAAATATTACATCACAACCATATTGGTGTTATTCCAGGTATGAAAAGACAATATAGTATTAGACAATCCAGAAATTTAATCCAACAAATTAATTAATTTAAAGGGAAAATAATATAATCTTCTCTATAAATACAGTTTAAAAAATTAAAACCCATTTACAAGGAAGATTATTACCAAATTAATAATATAAGAGGATTTTCTTAATATAATAAAGGGTATAAAAAACCATGAGCAGCCATCATCCTAAATTAGAGACATCTTCCTTTAAGACAAAAATGTCCATTATATTAGCTACTTATTCCATGCCCCAGTCCTTTTGGCTCTCCTTTTACTCAAGTCATATTTATGGCATTCAGCTTCATGAAGGTATAAACTGATAGCACTTTGCTTCAGTTACACCTCACATTTTCGCTTTCAGCCTTGGATGTTTCTAAAAGCATGACTTAAGAGACAAGGGAGATCTAACTGATTCTTATGCATATGTGGTCTGGGAAGGTAAATGAATACCTCATGGACGATTCTTGACTAGGGTGAGACAGGAGCCAGTGAATAAATTCTCCCCTCTTTCTTTTCTCAAGTGAGTAGTTGTGAAGTTCAGTCTACACAGTATCTTATATAACCTTGATGATACAAATGGCCTCATTTATCATGAAAGAGAGCAATCAAAAATCAAAAGTACCCTCTGTATTGCTTTCTTCTCCTTACATATTTTACTCTCAGTAGCTTTCTGCCTATCTTCCCTGAGATTTTTTCCACAATTAAAATCCTTGTTTTGCTCTGGATTAACCCTGGTTAAGACAGATGTTATCACTATTCTATTCAACATTGTGTGAGGAGTCCTAGACTATGATTAAAGGCATAAGTTTTAGAAGGAAACAGAAGCTAATGTAGCTATAGATGTTATGACCTCTCAATTAGAAAATTTAAAAGAATCCATACATATATTATTAAATGTAATAAGAACATTTAGCAAGCTGGCTGGATATAAGATTAAAAATGATACATTTTTATACAGTAACAGCATATTTTTACACCAACTGCTGAATATTAAAGAAAAAATATTTTGTACAATGGTAACATAATATCCAAAAACATATTTAATAAATTATAAGGCTTCTGCAGGAAGAAATAAAACATTTTATGATGAGATATTAAAGAAAACAAATAGGGACATGTACCATCATAGATAACAGGAATTAATATTTTACAGATATTAATCATCAAAAGATCAACTTTTAAATTTAATAAAATTCCAAATTAATTTTAACAATTTTTATTTTTGGAACTTGATAAATTGCTTCTTTGATTTTATGAAAAATTAATGCACTAAGTATATTCGAGGTGTTACTGAAGGGAAAGTCAGGAGGAGAGGGATATTACTTGATTATATATTAGAATTAAGTTTGAAGCTAGAGAATTACTTAAAAAAGAAGTGGGGGATAAAAAAGGAATGCATAAAAGTCCATCTTGGATTTGTGCAATGGTAAAGGCGGCGATAAGTCTGGAATTTACATTAAAGATCATATTATAGAATATCTTAAATTCCATAACATAAGGAATTTCTGTTTCCTGTAAAGCAGTGGGAAAAGTTTGGAACATGTCTAATGTGCTGGAATTTTAGCACATGTTGTGTAGCATACATTGAGAAGAAAGAAGACTTGAAAGAGAAGCCAGGCTGAGAAGTTTTTAAGTCCTCAGGAAGTGAATAAGTAATTGGTTCATCTTTTTGGATATTCTTAAGAACCTCTGACTTAACATATTTAGATATTAAGATACCTCCTTTTGGATACACTTAAATTGCCTCCAATTCAATATATTTAAATTGACTCCTATCATTTGTGTCTATTGATTTTATGATGCATAGGTACATTGCTCTAATGATTAGCTAGGTATGATTTTTTATATAAATATTCTAGCCAATAATCATAAAACATTCAATGATAATAAAAAACCCAGGGCCTCAAATTTACAATGGTTGACATAGCCTGAATTTGTGTGTGTTTAGTTAACAGTTAAAATTAATTTTATTATTTTGAAACTATATGATATTTCATATTTGTGATTTATGAATTTAATATATGAAATAAAAATGTTTGAGAATTGTTTAGACTTGAATCTCTCATAGGAAAAAGCTTTGATTAGTATTTTATAATTTCCACAGTTATAATATATGTGATTTTTTCCAGAGCTTGATCTTTGGACTCTTTAAGATTATTTCTGAAAAGAACAAAATTGTTCCATGCATATATAACAAAATATATGAATGATGAATTATTAAATAAAATTCAGGCCAGGCGCAGTGGCTCACGCCTGTAATCCCAGCACATTGGAAGGCTGAGACGGGTGGATCACAAGGTCAGGAGACCGAGACCATCCTGGCCAACACAGTGAAACCCCATCTCTACTAAAAATACAAAAAATAGCCGGGCGTGGTGGTGGGAGTCTGTAGTCCCAGCTACTCGGGAGGCTGAGGCAGGAGAATGGCATGAACCCACGAGGCGGAGGTTGCAGTGAGCTGAGATTGCGCCACTGAACTCCAGCCTGGGTGACAGAGCGAGACTCCGTCTCAAAAAAAATAATAATAAAATAATGAATAAACAAATAAAATCCAATTAATATTTTACTAATAACCTTAAAGATCTGGTAGCACAACAAATTTCAGAATTGAAATAGATTTGTTATAGATTTGTTTTCTTTTGGCTGTTATTGTTGTTATTATCAGGATATATGGGATTAAATAGAATCTCCAAACAGAATATAAACATTTTATCCTTTGCAGATATTTTTGGCCTCAGTTCTAGATGACTGGTAACAATTTACTGGTCTTTTTCTTTAGAAATTTTGAGAGATGGATATATATATTTTTTTCTCTTATTTTTGATGTTTTCATTGCATTGGGATGACAAATGAAATAATGATTTTACTGACTATAAATTCTTTTTTCTATTTTCAAATATCACAGAGGTAAAGTGGAATTATTTATTTCAAAGGATTTACAGAACGGCCAAAATAATTAGAACAAAAATGAAGTTTCTCTAATTAGGTTGTAGTAAACTTCACCAAGGACTCAGACAAATCTATCACACAGCAGTTATTTGACTGGGCACTCCGTGCAAAGGATGTTATAGACCAGGGGTCCCCAACCCCTGGGCTGTGGATGGGTACTGGTCCGTGGCCAGTTAGGAACTGGGCTGTACAGCAGGAGGTGTGCGGCAGGCAAAGGAGCATTACCACTGAGCTCCACCTCCTGTCAGATCAGTGGTGGCATTTGATTCTCATAGGAGCATGAGCCCTATTTTGAACTCACATGTAAGGGATCTAGGTCAAGTGTTCTTTATGAGAACTAATGCCTGATTATCTGAGGTAGAAGAGTTTTATCCAGAAACCACCCCCTCTGC
The DNA here is from genome assembly GCF_009828535.3 of Hylobates moloch. Classification (NCBI taxonomy): domain Eukaryota; kingdom Metazoa; phylum Chordata; class Mammalia; order Primates; family Hylobatidae; genus Hylobates; species Hylobates moloch. The sequence continues at coordinate 63,688,293 of NW_026652286.1, read as the reverse complement.
CTTCCCTCCTTGGAAAAATTGTCTTCCATGAAACCAGTCCCTGGTGCCAAAAGGCTGGGGACCACTGCTGTAGACAATAAGATAAGAGAAGGCCTGGGCCATGAAATTCAGAGAATTTTTATCTTTACAACTATAAAAACATTGACAATTAATAGTGCAACAGAAATAGTCAAGATGTAACTATAGCTAAGAGACATAGTTGTGATGCAGGAGAACATTATCATTGTTTCTAGTGGAAAGAGATCATCTTTCAGTGGATGTAATAGAGTAAGTTATCAGAGAAAAGTGTTTAAGAGGTATTTTCAAGTTTAGCGACTTTTAGATACATGGAGAAAGACAGTGAATAGGTGGTTGTAAGATAGATAAATATTTATTTACAGAAAACTTATGAGAAATTAGCACAGGAATGTAGCTTGAGATAATATATCTTAGGACTTGAATGCCAAACTAAAGATTTTGGACTTTTTTCTAGAAAATGGGAAACAAAAAAGCAGTTAGATAACTAGATGAAAGTAGTGGTTTCAGGAGATAAATGTAATCATAGATGATTTTATATAGATGTGTGTGTGTGGGGGGGTATGAGTACAAAAGTTACTACAAATTTACTACAAGAAGAAATACTGAGGGTAAAATGAACAACTAGGAATAAAGACTGGTACAGAGACATAATACTTTTTTACAATAATAAATGTGTATTTTTCTATACTTTGAATTACATAGTAGCCCCTCCTCCCCATTCCAATAATAGCTAAGGCATTTTCATCTTTATTGTTCAGCAAAGAGACAACACAGCAGTAAGGCAGAATACTTAGAATACCCGGGGTTTTTTTTTTTAAGATAGCCATTTATAATTTATATTAGAGACAGCTTTGAGGGAAATAAACAAAAATTATGAGTTTCAAATGTCCTCTGCCATAAAGAAATTGCATAATACATGTATGCCTTTAAGAAAAAGCAGTTTTAGAGTATAACCCATGGATCAGGTAAAATCAGAATCCAGGAAGTTACATTGAGACAAGGGAACCTTTCCCACCCAAGGAAGTGGTGGGTAAACGTGTGACCCTGGGAAACCATGCTTCTCCCATGGATATTTGCAACCCTTGGGTCATAAGATCCCCTCAGGAACCCACTCCATAAGGGCTTCCAGTCTGACACACACAGCTATGTGGAGTCACACAGAGTAGCTGCTCAGGCACACGTAGAGACCCAGGAGCTTTAGATACTCTGGCTTTCTGGGCTTCCAAGAAAAGGTAATAGCATCTCCAGCAAAGCGGGAGGTTAGACCTCCATACATACCCCTAGGAAAGAGGCTGAATCCAGGTGGGCAAGCAGCAATGTTCTGCAGGCCCCGCTTCCATGTGACATAGGTCTGTCTCACAGGACACGACCCACTGGCTTGGAGTTGCAGCCAGCCACCAGTAGAGTGTTGCACCTACCTGGGACAGAGCTCAGTCACTGTTTGGGCAACTTAGCCATTCTAGCCTATAGGCTTTGGAGAGTCCAAACTGATCAGGAGTGGAAAGGATCCTCCAGCACAGCACAGCTGCTCTACCAAAATGTGGCTAGCTTGCTCTTTAAAGTAGGCCCCGCATCGATTCCTCCCCACTGTGCAGGACCTCCCAACTGGGACCTCCAGCCACTTCTGCTGGTGTTCTCCTGCTAAAAGATATTTGAAAAGTCCCAGGGACAGCACTCCCAGAGAGAGGGGCATGCCACCATCTTTGCTGTTTGGGAGAGTTAGCTCTTCCAGCCTTCAGGCTCTGGAGAGCTCAAGCCAACCAGGGGCAGAGCAATACCCCAGCATAGCACAGCTGCTCTGTGAAAACATGACCACACCACTTATTTAAGCAGGTCCCTGATCCCGTTTCTCCTCATTGAGTGAAACCTGCAAACCTGGGCCTCCAGCTACCCCCAAAGATGTTCTCTGGCCTACAAAGATTTAAAAACTCCCTGGGCAGAAATCCCAGAGAGAGGGGTGGGCCACCATCTTTGCTGTTTGGGCAACTTAGCAGTTCCAGCCTCCGGGCTTTGGAGAGTCTAAGCCAACTGGGGGTGAAAACAGTACACCAGCACAGCACAGAAACCTGATGAAACTGTCCAAATTGTTTTTATAAGTGAGTCCCCAATCCCATTCCTCATTACTGGGTGGAGTCTCCCAACCAGGGTCTCTGGCTACCCCCACTGGTGTTCTCTGACTGACAGAGGTTTTAGGCCACCCTGAGATGAAGGGGCAGGCAGAGGGTGATACCCCCAAGTGGACCCCCAGCATACCACAGCAACCCTGTGAAAAAGTGGCCAGACTGTTTAAAAAAAAAAAGACCCATCCAAAGGTCAGCAACCTCAAAGATTGAAGACGGGTAAGCCCATAAAGATAGAAAGAATCAGCTCAAGGAAACTGAAAACTCAAAAAGCCAGAGTATCCTCTTTCCTCCATATGACCATGTCACCTCTCCAGCAAGGGTTCAGAACCAGGCTGAGGCTGAGATGGCTTAAATGACAGACATAGAATTCAGAATATGAATAGGAAGAAAATTGACTGAGATAAAGAAGTACATTGTAATGGAATGCAAGGAAGTAAAAATCATGATAAAACATTACAGAAGATGTCAGACAAAAGAGACAGTATAGAGAATAGTGTAGCTGACCTGATAGAACAGACAAACATATTACAAGAACTTCACAATGCAGTCACAAAAGTATTAATAGCAGAATAGATCAAGCGGAGGAAAGAATATCAGTGCTCAAAGACTGGCTTTCTAAAGTAAGACAGGCAGACACCGAACAAAGAAAAAGGAATGAAAACCTCCCAGAAACATGGGATTATGTAAAGAGACTGAATCTGTGACTGGTTGGTGTACTTGAAAGAGATGGGGAGAATGGAAGCAACTTGGGAAACATATTCCAGGATATCATCCATTAGAACTTCTCCAACCTAGCTAGAGAGGCCAACAGTCAAATTCAGGAAATGCAGAGAACCCCAGTAAAATAGTCCATAAGAAGATCATCCCCAACACATATAATTATCATATTCTCCAAGTTCAAAATGAAAGAATGATAAAGGCAGCTAGAGATAAAGGCCAAGTCACCTACAAACGCAAGCTCATCAGGCTAACAGTGGTCCTCTCTGCTGAAACCCTATAACCCCAAAGAGAGTAGGGTGTCAATATTCAATATTATTTTAAAAAGGAAGTTCAAACCTGAAATTTTGTATCTGGCCAAACTAAGCTTTATAAGCGAAGGAGAAATAAGATTCTTTCAGACACGCAAATGCTGAGGGAATTTGTTACCACCAGACCTGCCTTGCAAGAGTTTCTAAGGAAGCACTAACATGAAAAGACAAGACCATTACCAGACACTACAAAAACACGCTGAAGTACACAGACCGGTGACACTATAAAGCAACCACATAAACAAGTCTGCAAAATAATCAGCTAACATCATGATGACAGGATCAAATTTTCACATATTAATACTAACCTTAGATGTAAATGGGCTAAATACCCCCAAATAAAAGACACCGAATGGTGAGCTGGATAAAGAACCTAGACCAATTGGTATGCTGTCTTCAAGAGACCTATCTCACATGGAAAGACACATATAGGCTCAAAATAAAAAGATGGAGGAAAATCTACCAAGCAAATGAAAAACAGGAAAAAAGAAGAGGTTCCAATCCTAGTTTCTGACAATAGAGTTTAAACCAACAAAGACAAAGAAGGCATACCCAATACAGGAGCACAGAGATTCATAAGGCAAGTTCTTACAAATCTTCAAATAGACTTAGACGCTCACACAATAGTAATGGGAGACTTTCACTCCCCACTGACAATATTAGAAAAATCATCAAGAGAGAAAATTAACAAAGATATTTAAGACTTGAACCCAGAACTGAATCAAATGGACCTCATAGATATCTACAGAATTCTCCACCCCTAAACAAAGGAATATACATTTTTCTCATTGCTACATGGCACTTACTCCAAAGTCAAGTGCATAATCAGAAGAAAACACTCCTCAGCAAATGCAAAAGAATTGAAATCATAACAAACAATCTCTTGGACCACAGCACAATCAAATTCAAAATCAAGACTCAGAAATTCACTCAAAACCATACAATTACATAAAAACTAAATAACCTGCTCCTGAGTGACTTTTGGGTGAATAATGAAATTAAGTCAGAAATAAATGGTATTGTGGAGTAAGTAAAGGGAATAGTTTTGACAAAGAAGTTTTAATATTGATAAATGTTTTCTGAGGTCCTGAAAAGATTATCTGAAGGGCACTCTTCTCAAAAAGAATATTAAATTGCTGGACCTAGCCCTAGAAAAAGAAAAGTAACTATGAGAACACACTGTCATTCTTCACCTGGTTTTTTCTCTTTTATAATTAGTATGATATATGGCCAGTATATAAATAATAACTAACTTCAGTGGAACAATCTTGTCTAGACCAAGACCAAGGAAAGGTGGTACTTAATTGTCAACAATGAGCAGAGAAACAGAGGAAGACAGTAAGTCAGCTACGGTCACAGAAAGTTAGTTGGAGAATGGAGAGTGGCAGCAGCAAATTTGGGATGAGGTTTGGGTACAGTTAGTAGGAAAGCGAAGGACAGATTCAATTTCTGAAATGATAAAGTAAGAGAAAAGATACTGTATCAGTTAAACATTTCAGAAACCAGTGATTCATGAACATAGATGTGCTGGGTTTTGACTTCGACAGCATATGTGCTAGGGTGCTCTCAGATGCCAATAATTAAAATTCTAAATTAAACTGGCTTACAAATAAAGAAACATACTGTCAATAAACCCAGCAATCTGGTGGTCTTCAGGTATTGGTATGGTCAGGATACTGACTCCATTTCTTTGTGATTCTTTGTGCTCTGCCTGTCTATGTGTATTTACTTGATCCTCAGAACAGTTTGCCTTCTGGTTCCAAAATGGCTATCTAGCTACAACTGGAGCAATAGAATTCCTAGCTCACATTCAACTAATGTGACACCCCTCCTCCAATCAAAAACTAGTTTCCCTTTAAGTTTATTGGTTCAGTTTAGTGCAAGCCATTCCCCAAATCAGTAGGCGTTTCCAGAGAAATGTTTTACGTTCACTAGATTAAGCCTCAATCCCTGGGAAGAGAGATTAAATCATCATATTTAACATAAAATGAACAAAATCAGCTTTTCCTGAGTCATAGGGATGCATAATTTAAGTTTTTGGAATAAAACTAAAGTTCTGTTAGGAAGAAAGAAAAGTTAATGTCTTCACTAGCCTTTATAAAATAGATTTTGTAAAATGCAGGATTTTCTTGATTCCAGGAGACATTTTTCTCCCCACAGGTTTTAATACCTCTGAAGTTGGGATGCAACTTACAATCAATGTCATATTAAAGTTGTGTTGGCAATGATCTATTTTCTCTGTTTTAGAGTGGCATAGGACACAATGTTGAGCATTAAAATTTTATACCGTTATAGATCTTAGGTAACATGATATTTTCTTCAGGGATTAAAACTTTGCAAAAACTAGGACTTTCTTTATAGAATGTGACTAGTCCTTTCATTTCTGCAAATGCTAACTGAATCAATTCATTTAGGTATGTGAAGGAAATAATCTTGTCAACAACATGTAATAAACATATTTGAATTGTGTCAACTTCTTATTATGTATTCTACAAATTTAGCCCAAGCTACTAACACTTTTCTTATTGATTATTTCAGTAGTCTCCTAACATCTTTCAGTATTCACTACTGGTGAATACTGTCTTCAAGTTACCTAGTCCTTTCTTCTGCCATTTCAGATTTTCTGTTAAGCCTAGCTAGCAATCTTTTAAATTTTAGATATTGTACTTTTTAAATCTAAAACTTTATCATTATGTTTTCAAAATATGAGCTAAGTTTTTGTTTAGCTGATGTGAAATCTACCACATCACAGTTAGATGGGATTTTTTAGAAGTTTAAATCTGCAGTTCTGCTACAGATAATTATAGAACAGCTTGCATCAGACTTACTTGCAGGTAAGTATGACAAAAACTACAAACAAAATATTAAAAATGACTTTCAAAATGGTGGACTTTCAAAAGCAGAAAAAAAGCCCAAAGCAGCCAACCACTGAAAGAAGTACCTGCACTCAATAAGATATCTGTTTATTGACATTTCACATTAGAACACACCCTAAAACAAGTTCTTTGCTAGAACTCAAGTCAAAAGAGCAAGTGGGGTGCTAGGACAAAGAGGGGTGCTAGAATTCAACTAATACCAATCAGGGATTGTGGCTCAAATAGTCAGATAACAGAGTTTGGGGTTTCTCGAGAATCTAGAAAGAGACAGAATGCAAAAAGAAAGGAGCCATAGAGTGGGCAGCCTCATCATAAGCTATGTATAATCTCCAGCTAAATACTTGGATAACCCTGCAACTAAATACATGTATGGTCCCAAAATGCATTCATAGAAAAACTCCTAGGAGCCTGGTAGACAGTAACATCTAGGGGGACAGAGTATAAAGTTTGAGTCTAGCCAAGTTAACAGCTCACTAAGAGGATGGCATCAGCAAAAACAACATTCTTCAGATAAAGATGAAAGATTCCAGACATCCTAGATGTATTACAGCATTGTCCAGGATAAAATACTAAAATAGCAATTATTTGCAGTAACCAGAAAAGTAGCCTGTCATCAAAAGAAAATCATTCAATAGAAACAAAAACTTAGCTCATATTTTGAAAACATAATGATAAAGTTTTAGATTTAAAAAGTACAATATCTAAAATTTAAAAGATTGCTAGCTAGGCTTAACAGAAAATCTGAAATGGCAGAAGAAAGGACTAGGTAACTTGAAGACAGTTCAATAAAAAATACCAATCTGAAATGCAGATACATTTATTGAAAAGATAAAGAGTCTCAGTAATTGGGAGAAAAAAAAAAAACCCTAGCTATTGTATGTAGTTATACTTACTCATAGCTGTAATTGAACTAAAAGAAAAAATATTAGGTCAGGAACAAATATTTGAAGAAATAATTTGGGAAGTTTTCTCGAATTTGATTTAAACACTCCTCCTTCCTCCCCATACACACTTAAGGGTTCAAGGATTTCAGCAAATCTCAGAGAAGATAGATACAACAAAATGCAGGATAAAAGACAACACACATATATTATAGTTAAAAAGAAATACCTAGAAAGCAACCAGAGAAGCAATATACGTAGAGAGGAATAATGACACAATAAGAGCTGACTCATCAGTAACCATGCAGGCCAGAGCATGATATAAAAGCATATTTAAAGTGCCAAAATAAATCCAAAGATCTGTCAACCTAGAATTTTCAGCACTATTATATTTCATAAACATAAGCAAGAAAAAGATAATTTCAACTGACATAAACTAAGGGAATTAGTCACCAGCAGATCTGCACTACAAAGAAAGCATTACAATATTCCTTAGAATGAAAAGAGAGATCTACAGAAAGGAGTTAACTGGTAAGTCTGTGGACAAATATAAGAGAATATATTAAGTTTCAAATAATTTTGATAGACAAAATTTTTATTTATAGACAAAAATAACCAAATAGTCATCATCATCCAATACCCAGAGAGCCCACCATCATGTGTTTCCTAACATAAAACACCAAGAAGGAAACGCCAATTTTGTCAAAAATTGATTGCCTAAACCTAAGCATGAGAAAACATGGAGCAAACCCAAACTGAAGGACATTCTAAAAAATAACTGGTCTGTGCTTTTCAAAAATATCATTGGCAAAAAAGGAAAGAAATGCTGAGGAATTGTTCCAAATTAAAAGATAATATAAAGATATGGCTAGTAAGAGCAATGTCTGTTCCTGGGTTGGATAATAATCAAAAATGACATCTCTGAAAAAATATTACAACAATTTGAATACAAACTGTTTATTAGTAATAATATATGAATGCTTAATTTTCTCATGGTGATTTCTAAAAAGTATAGATGTGTTCAAGTCTCTTCCCTATTTGACATTGTATCCAAGGCTTACTGTTGGTTTCAAAGAAATCCAACGTTAACATTAACAAGATCTAAATGGCTCGAAGCATTCTGGCTTCTGATTACCTAGCATCTTTCATCTCAGCACCTTGTATGCTAACTTTGTTCAAAGCACACAAACATACATTTTGTGCACTCTGTATTTCTCTTCATTGTCTTTCTTTTATTTTTCATGATTTTGGTATCTCAACTATTCTTTCTTATATAGGGCCTTTGCTCCTATGTGGTTTTATTTAAAAATGTTACTATCTAAGCCATTCTCACTCTTCAGAACTCACCTTAAAAATTTCTTCCTTAGAAAAATATTTTATCACATGCCTTGTAATCCTTCTTTTATACACCACTCTAACATTATGTATATCTTCTTTATAAAATGTAGGATAATTGTAAGTCAGTAATCTACTGTGTTATTAGTTATATATTTATCAGTTCTTCCAGATAGAATGTAAGCTTAATAAGGATAAGGAATGGATCATTACTCTTTAGTACTGTAGCTCCAGCAATCAGCTCAGTGCTTGGCAAATAGACACTGCTCAATACATTTTGTTGAATGAATAAACAAGAAAGAGTGTGAGTATGGAGAGGAACAGTTATAGTTAAGTGTTGTTTGTGTAGAGAAAAAGATTGAAGAGACTCTTAAGTGTCTACTGCACTCCTAATTTCCTTTTGAAGAAACTGGCTGCAGTTGTTGACACCGAAGAAAAGTTGTTCTCATTTTGCATCATATAACTATGCTTCACTGGCCACAGCTTATTGGCCTATGGATCACTCTAACCAACGGCATCCATCTAGAGGTTGGAAAAGAAATGAAAGTTTCTAATCTTTGAGATGACTCTAAATGTGAGTGCTGTACATTAGTTCTATACTAGGTTTTGTATTGAATGGTGATTGATTGTGGTAATAAGTTTCTCACTTGGGTTACAAGTTACAATTAAGAGACAAAGATATAAAGATTATTTTTAAAAAATGGTCAGCATTGTAGAAGATCTCAAACATGAAAGAGAAAATTAAAACAGATTGAATAGCAGAATCCTAACCAGTCCTGAGAATGAAAATCTCTAAAATAAAAGAAATATATATTTTATTAGGAGTAACAGGATGGTACTACCATGGGCTCCCTTTTTCTTTCTATTGTATATTAAAAGAAAAGAATCTGAAAGAATTAAACATATGCCACCCCATCATATGCCACTCTGGCACATGGACTATTTTGAGTTAAAGGTACTTAAAAACCAGCAGGTACGAGAAGATCACTATGACCTTTGAGCTATTTCTTAAAAGCAGGAGATGAAATTCCCATATGAAAATGTCTTCTTTCTACCAGAAGGAAAGTATCATGCTCATCTTCCAGGACATGAAGTGGGGGCTGAGGGAAATCTGTACAAACCTTGTTAAACTAAGCCTTATCTTTCTTGCCACCTCTATACCCAATTAATTATCCTAGCCAAATCCCTTTTGCCTTGTCACATTTTCATAGTTTACTACTATTTCTCCAATTCAGCAGATAAGCTTTCAACTCTAACTGCATCTTTGGTTCTTCATTTATTTGAGGAAGACCCCTATGTCTCATAAAATTTACTTTAAATAAATTTGTATGCTTCTTTCTTGTTCGTCTTTCTCATGTCAATTTAATTATCAGATCCAGCCGAAACACCTTGAAGATATAGGTAAAATGTTGTCTCTCCTATAGATTTATCCTACTTTTCTATTTAAGACCTAGCTTTGTGTTTGCTGATATGGTTTCTTCTGTTTCATTGCTCAACCCTAACTGCCTCTGGTAACTTGATCGTGTGCCTGTTACGTATGACACATCTTTCTGTCCTAACACATCTTTTAAGAAAGAAAAATTGTAAACCATATATGAGTTATATTGTCAGACAGGGAGCATAATAATAATCATAAATCAGGGTATTTTTGAGATTTCTATTACACTGTTTTGTCATTTATTGAGTAATATTTCCTTCAGTGAAAATCAGTTTTGCTCATAAGTAAGTACAAATATGTGCTGCTTTCCATGAATACCTTTAGAATTTTATCAGTTAGCAAGTTCACTACAGGTATCCAGCTTAATATAACTTAAGGACAATGATTAGTCTACACAAAATTACAAACAGAATGGTATACATTCAACAGATTCTCAAGGGCATTAAATGACTTGTGTAACTAGTTGCTGTATAATCAAATCATGTTATAATAAATTACATAGGATAATCATGAAAATTCTCATAGGCATGCACATGCAAGCATGTATCACAATTATACATGATGCTAGAAGTTAGACTGAGGCAATCACACTAAGTTTTTTCAGATGTTATTCATCCTAAATCATATGAAACCTAGAACAAAGCTTATCAAATCTGAGATCAGTAATATCTTACAAGGACTCTATATTATTTAATGAAGGACATTTTATAGGTCTTTTATTTTTCATAATATATTTTTGGAAGTGCTGAATAGACATTAATGTAACTGCACTTTAATAATTTCAATTAAATACATTTGTCAGAACAATGTCACTTGTTAATGTTCCTCTACAGATATTTTCATGGAGGAAACCATGTTAATGCTAAAGTCAGAGTCACTGCCTTTAAAAGCCCTTAAATGTTATTTGTGTAAAATGTGTGACTGGGAACATTATACAACCAATGAAATAGTAGGTTTCAGTATAGGAGATTATAACCCACCACAAATAACCTTGATAAAAGGCCAGTAACTCTCATTAACTGTATAATATGAATTCAATTTCATATCTTAAAGCAATTCATTTAAGGCACGAATACATTCAGGATACAAAGTTCCACTTATGAACCTAATGAATTTTCATGACTGTATATCCTTGTAAATAAAATCTCAATAAAAGCTAGCATAAACTTTGCTATTCTTTGGTATAGATCATTAATATCTAATGACAATTGGTCAAAGTTGAAGTCTTAGGCATTATTACAAGTCAAATTCCAAGGCAAATTATTTATTTGATGACATATGTTCCAACTTAAAATTCAATTCTCACTGAGGATTTCAGGGCAAAATTGTCATTCAGAATATGCAAATTACATGTAAGTCAAATGATTTCACATCTGTATCCCCTTTCAAAAAATATCTTATTGAATCAAATATTATGGAATCTTTACTAATATTAATCAAGGACAGTATGGAATTTGTAAAATGCAATTATAATATTAAGTCATTATGATTAGATTCTGTATATTTTGATGGCCAGATAAATTAGCATGCACATATAAATGTGACATTTTATTGTACAGAGAAAAAGGTATGAAAGCAGGGTGATGAATTTTAAAGTCAAAATATCTGAATTCAGATACAGATGGTGTTACTTATTAGCTTCATCATTGTGAGCTAGGCATTTACTTTGAGACTTTGATCTGTATTTCTAAAACAGGCAATACAGTATTTCCTACAAGAGAGTGTTGTCAGAATTAAATAAGGCAGTATTATCTTTCTTATAATGAAGTCCAAGTGATTAAGTTTTCATAAAGTAAGATATTGATATCTTTCATTAGTAAAAATGTTAAGTCCTTTTTACCCCTTATACTACTCAAATAAGTTTAAATAAACTCTAAAATTCCCTTGAATTAAACAAAATCTTATTTTACAAAAAGAGGAATTAACCTGATAAGTTCCAGCTAAATAAAATTCTAAGGTAGTCTTTACTTTCTCTTGTAAAATGTTTTTCTATATACAGGTCTCCAACTCAGGCAAATATAGTCTCTGCAAGGTGGAACTCAAAATATTAACAAGTCATTGCAAGAAAGAACACAGTGTAAAGGAAATTTGGATGGGACTGCAAGTAAAATCAATGAAGTCTATCCAAACGTAGATCCTGGAGGTAATGGTATAGCTATCACACTTAATCATTTTAATATATCTTTATTGACTCATTGGTCTGTGTTTATTCTGTACTACATTTCTGCCAGAAAGTCCATATTTTTTCAGACCGCATAATTATTCTAATATGTTTAAATATGAAGAGTTATTTATTTGTGCTGTATTAGCTTGGGACCTAAACTGAATAATGAAGAAAGTGCTAATGCAAGCAAAATCCAAAATAAAAATATCTTGTTCACTGTTAAAGGAATACAATCTGTGTCTCTTACATCAAGAGAGACTTAGTAAAGTCCTCTCCAAGAATACCATTCTGTACCAAGGTCAAACCGGAGGATTACAGTCTTTACATATGACTTAGGAAACAGGAAGAAGCAACCAAACCAATCTAAGTGAGGCTTCATTAAGGAACCCCAATCTCATTATGTTATGAGCCCTGATTTAGTCACTGGTGAGTTTTATAGAACTCAGCTATATTGTTACTTATGTAATCTATTTTCATTAAATCAACACATCTTTCAGATAATATGGGGAAGCATAAAACAGAGTCCTTATTCTCAAAGAGTTATAATTTAGTTGGATAAGCACAGTTAGGAAACATCAAGCCAAATTCATTAGATTAAAAAGTAAAATGGGAAAAATGATATTGCAATTCAGTGGTTAATCATATCATGAAGTCATTTATGAGTTCAAAAAAATTTGAAAGCCTACACTGTGACAGGGAGTTAGTACGATAAAAAAGCCAGCTGAGTGAGAATATTTAGCTATAGAAACAGATATTTTATACAGACTGGAAGTACATTCTCTGCTATATTGAGATATAAGACATGTATCTACATACGATGTTTGAACTTCAAAAAAAGAAGAAAATAGGAAGCATTCATTGAATAAATTCAGTTAAAAAATGGAAAAGAGATGGTAAGATAACAGCAATACTAGGTTCAGTATATCGAATGACTATATTAATAACTAATGTTTATTGAGTATTCACCATGTACCAGGCATTATTCTCAGCACTTTCATATGAATTTATTTAATCCATTTATAATTTTTAAAGTAGATATTGATTTTAACCCAAATTTAATCATTGAGAAAATTAAGATATAAACATTTGAATAAGTTCCTTAACTCAAATAGCTCATAAGCAGTAAAACTGGGATTTGAATTCAGCAAATTTGACATCAGGGCTCAGAGTCACCTCCACCAGGTATAGTGATTTCCTCACAAGTAAATACAAGGTTTAATAAAGGTTATCAGACTCAATGTACTTTTTAAACTATGAGTGGAAAATACTACCTCATTTATTTATGTTTATGTTATGTTTTTTATTTATGTTTATTTATGTTTATGTTATGTTATTTATGTTTAGTACCCTTTGTTGATTAACTCATAGTCTCTTCCATGTTCTCACAACAGTGACAACAGCCCATATCTCAAATTGGTTGTAAAATGTGGTGCTAAACCTTGTATTATTTCAGATCATCTGTATTTATAAGAAATTATTATAGTAAAACTGGAAGAAGTTGAAAGAAGGATGCTGCTGCCAGAGAATATAGAGGAAGGGAAGAGGTAAAAGACTCAGGAAAAAAAGACAGGAGCACTTGAAATGTGAAACTACCAGAGCATAATTAGTGCTAGAATCTTTAAAAATCTAACAGTAAGCACTGTACCTAATTTTACTTTTCGGTCAATAATTATGATCTATGCTAATCTATGGAAACTATTATATATTTACATGCATATGCATCTATATAATTGTGAATTGAATAAAAAGGCTTTTCTACTAATCTCTTTTTCTTCTACAGTCACCTCATTATATCATGAGAAAAACAATAGGAATGTTACAGCTGATGCTATTTCAGTGATAGTACCCAAAAAGAGGCCACTTAGGAAATAACTCCAAGTCAACAGAAATATATAGCATATAATCAGAGTACTGGAAGGCTTAAGGTTCACTTATTCTGTCAAGATTTCAGGCATTCCTGGTTAAGGGTTTGGTCTCTCTTTTAAGCCACATTGTTGCAGATCTTTCCAGGGTATTGACACTGCCACTTACAGACTTTGCAGAAAGTGTTCCAATAAACACCCTTTGGTATATATAATAGATAGCCTTTTCTTGTCACTAAACACCACCTTCAATTACTTCTCTGTTGTCTTTAAAGGCTTTTTGTTTGCCCTCCCTTCCATCACTAATTAAGAGCTTAAGAGGAAAGTAGAAAGAGTTGTAGGAGATTTTTTCTTTTTTGATAACGACATATTTTTCTTCAGTGTCATATTGTTTATTAGAATCTGAAGTTCATGATGGAAGACAGTTTACAATTAACTATGACCCACCTACAATTTACTTAGAAAACATGTTTAACCTATGTTTTCAGAGTCATGCAAAGTGGTTAATGAAGTATATGCATGGATAACCAATGTAGCAGTGCTTTGAAATTCTTAAAGATGATTGGAAATACAGTAGGGAGAATAAATCAAAGTTTATAATAACACATAATGTTTTTATAGAAGCATTAAAATATAGCAGGTATACTGCAAAATATATTTGCCATAAGCTTATGTGGGAAATTGGACAACAGAAAATGAAAGGGTTTGATTTTCTGAACTGACAATCAGTAAAAATAGACTAGGGGAGTTTCAATTCTAATATGCCAGCATGAGAAACTCCATAAACCCATTCAGTTTCAGTGGCCTTAATCTTTCCTGCTTGCTGGCTCTAAAGAGCCTGGGCAATCTGGACGAGGAGGATTCCATAGCACAATGCAACAGCTTTACTAAGAAACAGTCAGACTGCTTCCTTAAACGGGTCCCTGATCGCGTGTTTCCTGAATGAGTGAGACCTCCCAAAAGGGGTTGCCAGAAACCTCATACAGGAGAGTTGTGGCTGGCATCAGATAGGTGCCCCTCTGGCATGAAGTTTCTGGAGGAAGGAGCAGGCAGCATTCTGCTGTTCCAGAGCCTCCACTTGTGATACCCACATGAACAGAGTCTGGAGTGGACCCTCAGCAAACTGCAGCAGACCTGCAGAAGAGGGGCCTGACTGTTAGAAGAAAAACAAACAGAAACCAAAAACAACAACATCAACAATAAAGACCCCACAAAAACCCCATCCAAAGATCAAGTCAACAGCCTCAAAGATCAAAGGTAGATAAATCCACAAAGATAGAAAAAAACAACACAAAAACACTAAAAATTCCAAAAGCCAGGATATCTCTTCTCCTCCAAATGAATGTTACACTTCTCCAGCAAGGGCACAGAATGGTACTGAAATTGAGATGGATGAAATGATAGAAGTAGGCTTCAGAAAGTGGGTAATAACAAACTTCACTGAGCTTAAGGATTATGTTCTAACCCAATTCAAAAAAGCCAAGAACCATGATAAAAGATTACAGGAGCTGATAACTAGAATAACCAGTTTTGAGAGAAACCTAAACACTGGAATGGAGCTGAAAAACACAGCATAAGAACTTCACAATGCAAACACAACTATCAATAGCCATATCAAACAAACAAATGAGAAAATATAAGAGGTTGAAGACTATCTTGCTGCAATAAGGCAGGCAGACAAGATTAGAGAAAAAAAAGAATAAAAAGGAATGAACAAAACCTCCAAGAACTATGGGACTATGTAAAAAGAATGGATCTACGACTGATTGGAGTACCTGAAAGAGATAGGGAGAATGGAACCAAGTTGTAAAACACACTTCAGGATATCATCCAGGAGAACTTCTCCAAACTAGCAAGACAGACCAACATTCAAGTTCAGGATATCCAGAGAACCCCAATAAAACACTCTATGAGAAGATCTACCCCAAGACATAAAATTGTCAGATTCTCCAAGGTCAAAATGAAGGAAACAACGTTAAGTCAGCCAGAAAGGCCAGGCTACCTACAAAGGAAAGCACATCAGGTTAACAGCAGACTTCTCAACAGAGACCCTACAAGCCAGAAGAGATTGGGGGCCAATATTTAACATACTTAAAAGAATTTCCAACCCAGAATTTCCTATCTGGCCAAACTAAGCTTCATAAACAAAGAAGAAATAAAATCCTTCCCAGGCAAGAAAATGCTGAGGGATATCATCATCACTATGCCTGCCTTGTAAAAGGAAGCACTAAACATGGAAAGGAAAAACCATTACCAACCAATACAAAAAGACACTGAAGGGCACAGACCAATGAGACTATGAAGCAACTACATTAACAGGTCTGAAAAATTAAACAGCCAGCATCATGACAACAAAATCAAATTCACACATAACAATATTAACACTAAATGTAAATAGGCTAAATGTCCCAATTAAAAGACAGAATGGCAAGCTGGATAAAAAGACAAGACCAGCCGGGCACAGTGGCCCATACCTGTGATACCAGCACTTTGGGAGGCCAAGGCGGGTGGATCACAAGGTCAGGAGCTTGAGACCAGCAAGGCGAATATGGTGAAATCCCATCTCTACTAAAAATACAAAAATTAGCCAGGCATGGTGGCACGTGCCTGTAGTCCCAGCTACACTGGAGGCTGCGGCAGGAGAATCACTTGAACCCAGGAGGCAGAGGTTGCAGTGAGCGAAAATCATGCCACTGCACTCCAGCCTGAGCAACAAAGGGAGACTTCTTCTCAAAAACAAACAAAAAGGACCCATTGTTGTGCTGTATTCAAGAGACACATCTCATACGCAAAGACACACATAAGCTCAAAATAAACGGATGGGGGAAGCTTTACCAAGCAAATGGAAAGCAGAAAAAAGCAGGGGTTGAAATCCTATTTTCTGACAAAATAGACTTTAAGCCAACAAAGATCAAAATGACAAAGAAGGGCATTACATAATGGTAAAGGGATCAATTCAACAAGAAGAGCTCACTATCCTACATATATATTCACCCAATACAGGAACACCAAGATCCATAAAACAAGTTCTTAAAGACCTACAAAGAGACTTAGACTCCCACACAATAATAGTGGGAGATTTTAATATAACACTGTCTGTATTAGACAGATCATCGAGGCAGAAATTTAACAAAGATATTCAGGACTTGAACTCAGCTCTGGACCATGTGGACCTGATAGATACCTACAGGACTCTCCACCCCAAAACAAGAGAATATACATTTTTCTTGGTGCCACATGGCACTTACTCCAAAATTGATTGCATAATTGGAAGTAAAACACTCCTCAGCAAATGCAAAAGAACTGAATAACAGTCTTCTCAGACCACAGTGCAATCAAATTAGAACTCAAGATGAAAAATCCACTCAAAACCACACAACTACATGGAAATTGAACAACCTGCTCCTGAATGACTTCTGGGTAAATAATGAAATTGAGGCAGAAATCAAGACATTCTTTGAAACCAATGAGAACAATGAGACAATGTACCACAATCTCTGGGATGCAGCTAAAGCAGTGTTAAGAGGGAGCTTTATAGCACTAAATGCCAGCTTCAAAAAACTAGAATACCCTAGTAAAAATAAAATACCCTAACATCACAACTAAAAAAACCAGAGAACCAAGAACAAACAAACCCCACAGCTAGCAGAAGACAAGAAATAACCAAGCACAGAGTGGAACTGAAGGAGACAGAGACATGAAAAATCCTTCTAAAAATCAACAAATCTGGGAGATGGTTTTCTGAAAAAGATCCATAAAATATATATAAAGCTATCTATCTATTGTCTTAGTTTATTTTTGTTGCTATAACAAATTAACACATTCTTGGGAATTTGTAAAAAATAGAAATTTATTTATCACAGTTCTGGATGCTGTGAAATTCAAGATCAAGATGCTAGCAGGTTTGGTATCTGGTGAGAGCCCCATCTCTGCTTCCAAGATGATTCCTTTTTGCTACATCCTCCAGGGGGAACAAATGCTGTATCTTCACAAGGTGAAAGGGCAAATGAGGGCTTAAGCTAGTTTACAAATTGTAGTAGACATGCCACTTACTTTTTTTTTTTTTTTTGCAAATTTCAGCTTATTCTATGCTTTTCTAAATCATGCATCTTTTCTACTCTCTTCATTTAATTATTCTTTCAGCCTTATAGCTTGTACCACCTCTGTGTTATTTAAACTATTATTTATAATGTTCACAAGATACTTTCGGAAGAAAAGAAAGCTGTCTGGTAATGTATTTCCCACTTCCTTTGTTAAAAAAAAAAAAAAATCACCCAGAATGTAAATATGTAAATTTGGTAGTTTTACTCTTCCATGCTGTTTGACTTGATCTTCTAGGACACTGAAAAGTATCATTTGATAAATTTTGCCAAAAGCTAAAAGCTCATTCTGCTCTCAATCTTTGAGATTTTAAAATTTGAATGAGGTTTTTGTGGTCTTAACCACATTAATAATCAATTTCATAATGGAGAGCTTTATTTTGTACTGTCTTTGGGGGAAAAACAATTATTTTTATAAAATAATTCACTTTGTTTTGGGGGAAAAATTAAAGCACTTGATGGCTACATGCCACTATTTTACGACACACTGGGGACTAGAGAAGAATGAATTGATGTTCCCCAAAAATCTATTTTTTCAAATGATCATCATAACATTTCCTATACACACTTTTCTAATTATTTAAAATCATGACACTAAATTTCATTATCCTCAGAAACAGAAATTCATCCAAATGTCCTCTTAATTATTTACTGTTATTACATTTTTTAGGCTTTATTTTCTAGTACAATGATAATGATGATGTGATGATACGTTAATTAACCACTTTTAAGCTATTCTTTTTATTTTTATTTTTTGGGAATATAAAAATCATTTATATCAAAACATTCATGTATGAAAAATATAAACCACAACATGCTAAAGACATTGGAATATTACATTAAAAGCTATTTAATATCAAATAATATTAAATGATCAATTCCTTTCTTTAAAAAAACCTTTAGAAATGTAAAAATCATTAAGAATACTATGGGATGTATACTAAAATCATAATTAACTTAGCATCTCAAAATTTTGAAATATACTTAAAAATGTTTTCCTCATTGTTTTCCTTTGAAATTACTCATCAAACCACCTGCTGACCCTACAGTGAGAAATACTATACAATGATGATACTGTATTAGGTCATTCTTGCATTTCTATAAAGAAATACCTGACACTGAGTATTTTACAAGAAAAGAGATTTAATTGGTTCATAGTTCTGCAGGCTGTACAGGAAGCATAGCTCCATCTGCTTCTGGGGAGGCCTCAAGGCACTTCTGATCATGGCAGAAAGCAAAAGGGGAAGAGGAACCTCACATGGGTAGTACAGAAGCAATAGCAAGAGAGTGGGAGGGAAGATACTACACACTTTTGAACAACCAGATCTCATATTAACTCAAAGCAAGAGCTCACTTATCACCAAGGAGATGACCCAAGCCATTCAAGAGGGATCCTCCCCCATGATCCAAACACCTTCTACCAGTCTGCACCTCCAACACTGGTGGTTACATCTCAACATGAAATTTAGCCAGGGACAACTATCCAAACTGCATCAGATATAGAGAAAAGAATCAACTTGTATATACACAAGGCTCAAACACTAGAAGAAAACATAGAATCAAAACCCAGTCTATATATCAGGTAACTGGGCAGTGACAGCTGGATCAGCATACGCACACACAGATGGCAAATATCAGCATGGGACTCCGAGGAGCCTTGGCAATTTGAAGAGAGACGTTGCCCAAAGGGAATAAGAAAATACAATAGGGCAAATAAGAGAAGCTATTATTTGATTCAGATATCTTCTGCCAGTAATTCTTTTGAGGATCTGGGCCACTTTAATAAAATTTTGTCAGTGTAAAATATTTGACCTTCTTTGCTGGGCCACTTATAAAATTTATTTTGGGGGCTCTGCAGACTGGATAAGATTTTTTTGAAAGTTACTGAATATTACATAGATTTTTCTGTTACTTTCTTCACACTTTTTTCTTGTGTCTCCTACTTAGGTATTAGAGTAATTTGGAATTTGAGGGTAAAAATCCATATTTCAAAAGGGCACCATTTAAAATATAAAACCAGTTATTGAAAGATAAACCAGTCTTATATATGACACTTGAATTTATACTCAGTAGACTTAACAAATCTATACAAAAGCCTCTTGAAAAATAAAAGTGACCAGGATCACCAGTAATTTATTCCACCATGTTTTACACCATATGGTCCATGTTTATGAGCTAACATTGAATATTCCTTACATCTCCCTGTTCAGAATACGGTGCAGGGAAAGGTATCTGTATGCAACACCGAGCAGTATCAAAAGGCAGTGGTCATGCTTAAAATACACTATAAAGTCACTACTTGAAAAGGAATAAATGCTGTATCCCAAGGCATAGTTTCTTTGTTATCTCCTGAAATGCTCTCAAATGCGGTATCTCTGTAAGATTTATAGCATACGTAACACCATCTTTCATGGGGCAAAGTTCATTTTTCTAAAGCATTCAGCATTTCGTGATTCTTCCTTGGAAATCTGACTTGCAACAAGAAGTCCAATGGTAATCTGAAATAATCCACAGAGGCTTCAAAAATTTCACTGTGCATTCTATAAAATACACTTTATAGAAATAATTTCATTGAGAATACCTTAGGCATTACATATTGATGTTATGCATCAGAGATGGGAGTCATATCAATTGACCATTTCATTTATTGAGTTTGACAATCTAAATTCTCAACTAAAGTGATAAATGACTTTCTTGTAGCCAAATGATACTTCACCTTGCAATTTTCCTTTTCCTTTTCAATCTTATTCTAGCATAAAGACAGAGACTATTGTTCATAAATATTGTGAACACCTACCATTTGCTTTGTTCAACCTCAATGGTTATCTTTATTCAATTAGCATCTTGTATCTATCATTACTGGCAATTATCATATGATATTTAAAACATACAATTTAGGATAATAAACACTAGAATGCCTTAGACTCTACCACCCTCTAATGTCTTTCTGAGAAGAAGCCACAGCCTTTGTCATTGTTTCTTTCAGCAAATATTTACTGCAATGCTTTTTTGTGCTGTGCAGTTTACTGGGTGCTTTAATTGATGACTCAGCTCTGCTTGTTTGATACAAGAAATGTATCTCCATTCATCTTTTTTGCTTCTCTGTCTGTTCTTTGTTACTTAAGATCTAGCTTAAGAACTCCAGAGATGTGATTTGGGAGTTTCAGGGAAGATCCTTATAAACAAAGATCATGATTATTTGAAAAGAATGACTAGAACATGCTATTTTTCGTGTGATATATTTTCATCTGCAAAGCACATCTGGACAGAACACTTCTGGCAATAAATAATAAAACAGCAACATAGTAGATAAGGGAAAGTCTGTTCTAAAAGAAAACCAGTCAAGGCTATACATATGGGAAGCAGGCAAATAAAAGCAAGGGAAATCACTGTTTACAATGAGCAGGTGGTGGTAGAAGCTGAGCTATAAAAGAATGAAAAAGGAAGAAAATAGGATTCATGCTCTGAAGATCTTGAAGTCAATGCTACAGCTGGCCTGGTGACCCAAAACACAACAGTGCCCACCCCACAGGCACAACATATCTGGCTCAAGGCTGAAGTCACAAATACAGTACTGAGTAACCCTTTGTCTGGGAACTTTAAAGCCAAACAAGGTCATGGAAAAGTCAGACTGTTCTTTTTCTTGACAGCCAGTGCATAGAGCAGGGTACAAACTTAATTTGTGCACAGCTGTGGGATCCACTGAATGTTCCTGCACAGAACAATCTGCCTGTGATGGAGATGATCTGCTGGAAGCCCTACAAAGCAAGAATTACAGACATCAGGCAGGTTTGTTCATGAAAGCAAGGCTTACTACAATTATGTCCAAATAAGCAGTACAAAGTACATGTTGCTGTAATGGCATGGGGGGAGTTACCGAATTCATGCTATTTCAACTATGTAATTGTCAAGTAAGACTGAGTCACTGCCAAAAAGCAATTCCACATTTGTGAGATTGGTGCACTGCCCTCCTATAAATCATTCAGCAAGACAGGTGCTTAGCCTTCAATTGTCCTTTCTCTATCTGGGAAGTGTCTGGAATTTTGGAAGAAGCAAATGGGAGACAGAAGAATGAATAATGAACGAGTTTCTTTGGATTTACAATTTTACTGTTAAAAGTTCTTCACTTCACAATAAGAACATAAATTATAATAGTAAATTTATATATAAAGCATATTATGTGCTAGATGTGGTTTTAAAAACCTTACAAATAATAACTGCTTTAAGTTTTGTTAACAACCCTAGGAGGTCGATACCAATAAGGAAATTAGTAATCAGTGAATATGGGATTTGAACCCTTGGAATTTGGCTCCAAACTTTGTGGTCTTTAACCCTATTCTTTACTGACACTCTAGGAATAGAAAGATAAATAGAAATAGATGAGTGATAGTATAGTATGGGAGAATTAAGTCTCTCAATTGCAAGCAAGAGAAAGAAACTGGCTAAGAGAAAGGGTGGTTATGAGAGTGTGAACACAGAATCAACAGGAGGCAGGGGTGCAGGAGAACATTGAAAGGACAAAAATTAGCAAGTGGGGAACTTGATGATTGTTTCACAGCTAATGAACTTGGTCTGTCTGTAGCCACTATTGCTGCCTCTGAGTTAATTAACCAACTTTAAACCCAGAATGTACACCCCTACCTCAAGACATAAAATCCTAAAACGGTCAGAGTTTAGGCCATGTACCTGCCTTCTGGTTGATGGGCGTTGAAGAGGAACTATATCCTTTTTTATTTCATTTGAGAAGTAGATTTTGGAATTATATTTCTCCTAAAATTAATGGGACAGAGAGCTTTCTGAAATAGAAAACAGAAAGTTGTAACAAATTCACCCATACTGCTATGACTTGTCCTGCACAATGGACAAGTATACACACCTGCAGTTTCACTCTCTTTAAGAACTGTGCACAAAGATAGTTGGTGTATTGGAACCACTTGGCATGGAGTAATTGTGGAAAAAGAAAGAATTTTCAAGTCAAGCACACTCAATGGATGAGGTATTTATCTATCTGATCTTGGTTTTCTCATTTATTAAGCAGAGTTAGTAATTATTCCTATTGCATAGGGTTGTTGTGGGGATAAATTAAGCAATGCATGAAGCATTTATGTTAGTAGGCTCTCAGTAAATGTTATTCCCTTTCTTCCTAGATTCAATTACTGAGTCCTCATACACTGACAGAATTTAACAAAAATTGCTACCTTTTATTGTATATTCTTTATGCTCTCTGCACTTCTGCTACGTTTTTCAAATACTGTTTCTTGCTTTAATTTTCCAAAAATCCTGTAAAAATGGGTTCTATCATCTTCATTTACAGATGAAAATGCCACAGCTTAAAAAGATTAGTTGATTTCTCCAGTGTCACACTGCTTGTAAGTAACAATGCTGAAATTCAAACCTAAATCTATCTTTACAACCTTCTTTTTTTTTTCTCCCACCACATCATCCTAGACTTTAAAAAAAGTATAGTTTGTGATATTGTAGCACAAGGGTATTTTTGTATTTACTTGCTATATTTCTCAAATACCTATATAACTTTTATTTCACTTAAAATATTATGTATTTTTTACTATGATCAATGAAATTGAAAAACTTAATAAATTTTAAATTCAAGATATACAAACATAAAACTCAATTCATAATACATATGAAAACAGATTGTTTTAAAATAATTAGCAGATAAAATTAATATTTTTCAATAATATAGTTAACACAAAATGAAGAAAACTTAATCACAAGGTATTTAAATGAAATATTACCATTAATTTATTCTTAAAGAGGAAATGTTTTGAGGTACGGAAATACTTTGAACATATTTTTTTAGCTGCTGAAAGTTATTTCTGATTTTAAACCAATCTGCTAAATTGAGTTATGAGCTAACTTCAAATATTTTCCTCTGACTCCATCTTAAAATAATGACCCATCCGTGTTGGAACTTGAGAATAAAAATAAAGTATGACAATGGGGGTACAACAGGCATTGCAGACATAGGTGAGTTTTCTTTCTTCCCTCTCAGTTTCAGGCTGACTTTATGGGAAATGGCTACAGGATGGAAATATGAAAAGAAATTCCTGAATGATCAAAGTGTTTGCTGAGAAATCACTAACTCTTGTGGTCTTGGTGGCAGGTGTGAGGGCAATGTTAAGTACAGAGAGATTATTAGGGGTCAGTTACGTCCTGTTTTGTTAGGTTAGTCACAAAGAGTAAAGAGGGTTGGGTCCAGCCCTATAAAAACTGGGTCCTCACTTGCACCTTTTAGGCCATAATAGAGAGAGACAGATTTTGTCCTGAGGTCGATGAATGTTTTCCATATCTTAGGAGACCTGGTCATCTGACTCTTCTTTGTACTCCCAGGCAAAGGGACTCTCTACATCTAATGAGTTAAACTCTTGACCAATTCCCATTGTCACAGACCCATCCAGAGTTAATTGCATTTTAGGTGAGGAGGACAGAACAACAGAATCACTGTGATAGATGCCTGAGTCAGAATCCAGAGGCCCTTTTTGTCTTCTTCCTGACCAACAGTTGGAGTCCTGGGTCAAAACTATATTTTCAGATGAAATACCCAGAACATGTCTGACCTCTTTGGAAGAATGTGACCTCCATTCCTAATTTATTACTGAAATGTTAGAATTTCTTCAATAAATAATGGGTATATTGTGAATTGTTTAATACATACTATTTACAGTTATGCACCACATAATGATATTTCCGTCAAGACCATATAACAGCAGTCTCATAATATTATAAGAGCTGAAAATTCCTGTCACCTAGTGACATCATAGCTGTTGTAGCATCATAGCACAATGCCTTACTCACATGCTTGCAATGATACTGGTATAAATAAACCAACCGTGCTGCCAGTTGTATGAAGTATGGCACATACAATTATGTAGACTACATAATACTTGATAATAAATGACTGTTACTGGTTTATATATTTACTATACGATATTTGTGTTGTTATATTAGAGTGTACTCCTTCTACTTCTAAAAAAAGTCAAGTGTAAAATAGATTAGGTGAGTTCTTCAGGGGATATTACAGAAGAAGACACTGTTATCATAGGAGATAACAGCTCCATGTGTGTTATTGCCCCTGAAGACCTTCCAGTGAGACAAGACGTGGAGGTGGAAGATAGCGATATTGATGACCCTGATTGGCTGTAGGCCTAGGCCAGTGTGTGTGTGTCTTAGTTTTTAACAAAAAAGTTTAAAAAGTAAAAGATCAGATAAAAATATTGAAAAGAAAAAAGCTTATATGTTAAGAATAAAAGAAATAAAATATTTTTTTTGGAGATCTGTACATAAAAAGTATTATAAAAGAGTCAAAAGAAACACATTTAAAAGTTTATGAAGAAAAGGAGTTCATAAAACTTAGTTTATGAAGCTAAGGTTAATTTATCATTGAAGAAATAAAAATGTTTTAAGTGAATATAGTGTAGGTTCAGTG
Organism: Hylobates moloch; assembly: GCF_009828535.3. Classification (NCBI taxonomy): domain Eukaryota; kingdom Metazoa; phylum Chordata; class Mammalia; order Primates; family Hylobatidae; genus Hylobates; species Hylobates moloch. Next base: position 63,663,021 of record NW_026652286.1, on the reverse strand, counting down.
TATAATGTTTCTAAATTCTACAATACTATAATGTCCTAGGGCTTCGCATTCATTCAATAGTCAGTGACTCATCCAGTGTCACTTCCAGTCCTGCAAGCTGCATTCATGGTAAATGTCTTATACAAGTATATCATTGTTCAAATCTTTTATATCATATCTTAACCATGCATTTTCTATGTTTAGATATATTTGAATGTACAAGTATTATTGTGTCCCAGTTGCCTACAGTATTCAGTACAGTAATATGCTGTACAGGTTTATAGGGTTTATAGCCTAGGAGCCATATACCATATAGCATATGTGTGTAGTAGGCTATACCATCTAGCTTTGTATGACCACATTCTGTGATGTTCACACAATGACAGAATCACCTAACAGTGCATTCCTCAGAATGTATCCCCACTGTAAGGGACACAGGACTGAATTAGAAACAATATTGCAATTACTAATTACTTTGATTTATGATGATACTTTTAATTCAACCTCCCCAAATGAATAAAGAATTAATAACAAACATATAGAATATACACAGTAGTGTTAGATGCATTTCTAAGTAAGTGCATACATCTAAAATCTCCTCCTTAAATGTAGATTCTCTTTTGTTTTTCACTAATACAAGGGTTCTTTGGTAACTTGAAATCTGGAAACAATTTAATAAAACAGCTTTCCTTTACCAGGTATGGTCATGGCTATTCTGGACTTGTATTCTGAATCTTAACATTTTTTAAGAGAACACTAAGATTTCTATGTTACTTATGTTAGAATAGACTCAACATCTAGTCAGCTGAGGCAAAGGTTCAACTTGCATAAGTGATTGAAAGTGCTGATTTCAGCCTAAACCTTTAGAAATAAATGCTGAGTTTCTACTTGCTTTATATGGTTGTTACCTGTCACCCTGTAAGCCAAGTGCAACTGAGTTGAAGCTGACAATACCTCTAATAACTGTTTTGATGTTGCCTTATTGTTAAACTGATAGTGACGGGCCAGGCAGAAGGGGACACTTTCCATCTGCCACAGAGGAACCATGCTGTGCAGCCCAAATCCCTCATCACCTTTGCAGCTGCTTCTCTCATGCATTTGCCAATTTTATATAGGCCCAAAAAGAAAAAAGGCAGAACGTTCTATATCATTCGTACCTTTGTTATGAGAAGCAAGGATGGTAGTAGGGCCACAGGAAGTCAAAAATTAGATGCATTATTTTTCAAGAAAATATTTTGCCACAATAACTTTGTTAAGGCTTTAAAATGACAAGCCAATTATTGGTTCAGAAATTGAGAGAATAAACATTTTGATCATAAACAAAACTTCTTAAACAGTTTCTTGAATGTTGAAAACCTCCCACAATTCCTGGTTAAAAGTTAGACTTAAAAAAATTTCCTTCTTTTTCTTTTAGAATCACATGTTCCAGAAGAAACATTCTCATGTCTATTAATTTAAAATTTAGAATTTAAGTTTAAAATTCCATGGAATATAGGATCATGAGGTCACTCCTTTTTACAGTAGGTAATTACATAGCCATTTGTGAAAACTTGAATTAATCAGCTTTTTAACTAAAGTATCAGCATGAAGATTGGAATGCATGTGTTTTCACTTCTAATAGAGAAGCTTTGGCAATATTAACTTTTCAAGAAAGACCTACATTTTCAGGATGGCTGATAACTTCCATTGTATGAAAATGTTTTCAGTTAGTTGTATTGGTGGTATTGTAAGTGAATATATGGTTATAATACCATGAACTATAGTCAGGACAGCTACCTACTGGATATGTGTGTTAATAAACAGACCTTGCTTTAGTAATATATTTATGTATGTAGTGTGTTTGTGTATGTTTGTGTGTGTGCCTGTGTGTTTGTACATTAAAATGTTCTGGTTAATTAGATTTTATAAAATAAATGATAACCTGTAAGACAGCCAGATACAGAATGAAAAATAGTTTGCTTAGGAAACTGAGAACCTATAATTTACACATAATTTTTTTTTTTTTTTGACATTGGCTGTATATGCAGTTTTAGGTAAGACACCTACTTTCAGGACCTTGATTTCTTAATTTCCTAGTATTTAAAATGTAAGTAATAATACAACCTTCCAGAACTCCCTAAGCCTTTTTCCAGTGTTCAGTTGTCACAATTATCATTACTCAATATGTTTTTACTTGAGTCTATTTTTGTCTTCTACCTAAAAAAATCTAAGCTCCATGAGAGCAGAGATAAGTGCTCTGTTCACTGCAGTTTTGCCAGCACCTAAAGAGTGCCAGTCACAGAGTAGGCATTTAATAAATACATATTAAATTAGTTTCTTACTATACATTTTATGAAGAAACTTTGCACGTCCAAAATTATGTAGCACAGGTTAACACTGAGGCAGATTTCAGCCCATCTACCAAGGAATAAACAACTGAAAACTGCTCAGCCTTTCAAGCTCTGCCATCAACATCTGAATTGTTTAATATGCATACATATCAAAAGTTTCAGCAAATCTGAAATGATGTACTTTCTTTACTGGTATAAAATAATGTAAGTCATTTCTTATATATAATCTCCAGATTTTACCACATACAAATAAAAAATTCTTTATTTTGTTGTGTAAATCATTATCTCCAGGGTTTACTGTATAATCAGACTCTAAGACTTACTGGAATTCTACTCTAGGTGTATGTCTGTGTCCAATGAAGAGAAGTACGAATGGGGCTGGAATTGTACTCTCGGTATATGTCTATGTCCAACGAAGAGAAGTATGAATGGGCTTTAAAAAAATGGTCTTCTTTTACGTAGTAAATATCCTGGAAGAGGATTGCAATTTTAAGTAGTTCATGTGCAGGGTCAAAGTTTGCATTCAGTTTTCAGTTTTCTTAACTATGTCACTATAGGATATAGCAATGTGTTAGTACAATCATTGAAAGTCCATACCCTTTAATTTTAATGTACTGTGCATTTAAGAATATGTGTATTATTCCTTCTAAGCTGTCTAGATACCACTAGAAATAGATATCACTCACCTCTCACCCACTACCACCACAGTGCTTATTTTTCTCATGCCCTTTAAGAATAATTTTCTTCTGAAGTTTTCACTTCACTGAGCACTTATTTCTGGTGTCCACGGTTGATAATTTTACTCTTCTGCCATCGCACACACAGGGATGACTCACTTAGAGCTAGCTCATCTTCCACGGCTTTCGTCCTAAGTAGAACAAATAACCAATCTCAGACTTGATCATTTTCTTGAAATTTGGTTCTTCTGGTACAGACACTGATGTCTTGTAGTCATTATTTCTGGTCTACTAAGCTAATTCTTGGCAGCTTAAAGGGTTTCTTTTTATAACTTAAACAGAAAGTAGTTGTATGAAATATTATCAGGTACCTCGTGGAATGAATTAGATGGTTGATGAATTGGTTTAGGCAGAGACTAAGGGGACCCCAGTATTGTCATATGAATATTCGCCTTAGAATACTAACATAGCACTATCTACAGCTTTCAACATAGCATTTGGTGCAATGGTGCTGAACCTGGGCTCAGATCTTATGTCACTAGGTTTTCAATGTGCCCTAGATGTCATTAGAAATAATCCTCTGTAGAACCCTATGTCTTTGTGTCAAATTCTCAAATTTAAAATTTTAGAGGGAATATCTAATTGACCATATATTTTAACTGCCAGGGGTTTGGGAGAGGTGTTACTCTCCTTAGTAGCCTTTTGTAAACAAAGAGATAAAGCTTTGGTTTTCCCCTGTCTTTGGGAAGATTACTTCGCGAATAATGAGAAACCCTTATGATAAAATCTAATACGATTGTTCTGGTAAATGCCAAAGCTGAGTTTCAAAGTGGTTAAAATATTTAATCACAGTAAACAGATAAGGTGTAACAGGAAAATACTAGCATCAAGGTTTTCTGATTCTTAAAGCAATGCTAATTTCACAAAATTAAGCTATCTTTGAAGTTTGGCTGAATTAACCGTACTTTAGGAATGATTAATAGACTTTCCCACAAGGCATGTACAGAAGGCTACTTCCTACAACTGTGATCATGCTTTAAAATGCAAATAGTTTTAACTCTCTGAGGCTTAGTTTCTCTATCTTTAACATATAAATCGAAAGGCCTAGTTGCCAACTTAGCAAGTTGTTTAAAACATATGGCATGTTACTCTGTATCAATACATACAATATTTTTAGCATTTGTGCAGTAATGTTAATGGAAATGATGATGTGGAGACATTTAGTCAATATTCAGTTTAGCTGTGCTTTTTTTTTTAAATATTGAAATTTCTTGATCTTTAAACTGGCTTCAAGCCCCTTATATGCTTCCCTGCTTCCTCCTCAACATTCCCCGGAAGAATTCATCATTGTAGGGAGAAAGAGTTAGTGAGCAGGGGTCCTGTATAATCCTCCTTCTGTGCTGTTATCAGTGTTTGTTTTATTTGGTATATATCCAGTGAACTTTTGAAATATTTTAAATATTACCCCTATTTATTCTGCCATACACACACACACACACACACACACACACACACACACACACCTATGTATGACCATATATCATATTACATTTATACTATATAATACACACACATACATATGCATATAACATATAGTACTTTTAATGGCAAAAATCACAATTACTTTTGCACCAACTATATATATATATAAAATTTTATTTATCATTGTAAACTCATAATATAGATAATGGTACATGAAAATCTCACTGTATTTGAGGAGCAATTGGTTTAAAAATTCTGTTTATCTTTGGATGAATTATATGATGTTGACTATTTGTATTGATCCAGACAGTTAGATAATTGCACCTGTTGTTTCCATTCTCCCAGGATAAAAACTAGCATTGAACTACCCGCTTTGAGGAGAAATATGAAGATTTTTAGCTTGCAAGACGTAATCATCCATAAACAACATTCTTTTAATTCACAGTTATATCTTCCTATTTTAAGATTAATTTTCTGAAGTTAATCACGGCAAATTGAAGAACACTTTCCATTAGTAACCACAGATTTTTTTGTTGTAAGTAGTAAACAGCATCACTGATTACACTCATGACAACGTACTAATTTAATCTGAGAGGGCAGGAGCAGGAGAACCCCTTGCTTATCCTGAGACTTTCGTTTGTATTTATGATGCAGACGAATCTCTACAGCTGGTTGTCTCCAGTTTCCTTGAACAAATTTACCAATAAGAGAAATAGGCAGCTACCCTTATTGCTTTGTTTTATGGAAAGCGGTAACACATACACCTTCCCATTTGGTAATAAAATCTAAATTTCCAGCTAGATTACCAAAACATTTACTGTTAAAATATAGTTAGTTATCTTTCAAAAGAAAACAAGTATCTTTTCTGAACACTCCTGTCCTTGGAAATTTTAAGGAAGATGTCAGTAGCAATCATTTATCACCACTTGAGTTGTATTCTTAATAAAATCAAAACTCATGTTAGGTAAGTTTTCATTATGGACCTTGGCCAATATGGCAATCTACTGGGAAGCAAATACTCAATAGATCAGTTACTCTAGTCCTGATACTAAATGTTTGTAACTTCCTTACATTTCATGTAACAATTACTTAGTATATGTTTCCTACGGTGCTAGACATTGTGGATACAGGTATTAAAAAGATGGCCAACTAGAAACCTCTAAGTTCTTGTTTTCTTCAAAAAAACAAGAAACAATTAGAGACTGGCTGATATAACTTTTAGAAGTTCTGGAAATCAATCAGTGATTTCAGTGGCCAAGTGAAAATCCAATCAAGAAAGGGTCACACTCTGAATGGTGGGAAATCATGTGGCATTTTGCTCATTCATACCTCCCTCCCTCCCTCCTTATGTGTCATGGAGTAGATTAAAAGCATTGGGCTGGTCCTTAAATTCCTTTCATAAGCCTTACAGAGCAAAGTGAACCTAATTTACAGTGTTCTAACTTGTTTGTGTGCTTTTTGATTAGTTCTCTGTGTCTTAAAATTCTTAATTTACAAGGTATTTTTGTTGTTTGTTTTGTTTTATTTTGCTTAAGAACTTTAAATATGTAATTCTATTCCCTTTTGACTTGCAGGTTTTCAGCTAGAACTTGCTGATAATCTTTTTGAGGGCTTTTCTATGTAATGAGTCATTTTTCTCTTGCTGCTTTTAACAGTTTTTCATTCAGACTGATGAGGTTTCAGATGGATATGAGGAACTTATTGGGAACTCTGAATTTGACAGTGATGGTTGAGGGTATCTGGTGGAAGAAATTTCCATGCAGCAAATTTTTCAATTGTTGACCTGGCTGCTTCAAACAACATATGCTCATATGCATGAGCAAAGAAATGATCTGAAAATGGAACTTGTATTTAAAAGGGAAGCAGAACATAAAGTTTGGAAAATCTGCAACCTGACCATGTGGTAAAGAGGAAAAACCCATTTTTGGGGAAGAATCAAAGCCTGCTACAGAAATTTGCATAAGTAAAGAGGAGTTGAAAGGTAACAGCTAATACAATGGGGGAAATTTCTCAAAGACATTTTAGAGAGCTTTGTGGCAGCCCCTCCCATGACAGACCCAGAGGCCTATGGAAGGAAGAATGGTTTCATGGGCAGGGCCCAGGTCTCTGCTGCTGCCCTGTGAAACCCAGGGACACTGCTCTTTGCATCCTAGTGGCTCCAGCTCTTGCTGCGGCTAAAAGGTTTCCAGATATGTCTCAGGTCATTGCTCCAGAGGGCTCAGGCTGTAAGCCTTGGCAGCCTCTCTGTGGTGTTAAGCCTGCAGGTGTGCAGAGGGCGAGAGTTGAGGCTTTGGATCCTCCACCTAGATTCAGAGCATGTATGGAAAAGCCTGAATGTCCAGATAGAAGTCTGCTGCAGGAGTGGAGCCCTCATGGAAAACCTGTACCAGGGCAGAATAGAGGGGAAATATGGGGTTGGAGTCCCCTACTGGAGGTATGAGAAGAGAGCCACTATCCTGCAGACCCCAGAATGGTATATCCACTGACAACTTGCACCGTGTGCTTGGAAAAGCCACAGGCACTCAACACCAGCCTGTGAAAGCAGCCACAAGAGCTGTACCCTGCAGAGCCACAGGAGTGAATCTGCCAAAGGCCTTGGGAGCCCACTCCTTGCATGAGTTTGCCTGGATGTGTGACATGGAGTCAAAGGAGACACTTTTGGAACTTTAATATTTATGACTACCCTGCTGTGTTTCAAAATTGCATAGGGACTACATCCCCTCTCTTTTGGATGATTTCTCCTCTTTGGAACAGGCCTATTTCCCTAATGCCTGTGCTCCCATTGTATATTGGAAGTAAACTAATTTGTTTTTGATTTTCCAGGCTCATAGGCAGAAAGGACTTGCTTGTCTCAGATTAGACTTTAGACTGTGGGATTTTAAGTGAATGCTGAAATGAGTTAAGACTTGGGGGACTGTTGAGAAGGGGTGAATGTATTTTGCAAAATGAGAAGGATGTGATATTAGGCAGGGGTTGGGGAGGGAGGAATGATATGGTTTGGTTTTTTGTCCTTGCCCAAATCTCATACAGAATTATAATCCCCAATGTTGGAGGAGGGGCCTGATGGGAGTTAACTAGATCATTGGGGCAGTTTTTCTCCTAGCTATTCTCATGGTAGTGAGTGAGTTCTCACAAGATCTCGTTGTTTAAAAGTGTATAGCACCTCCCCCTTTACTCTGTTCCTTCCGCTCTAGACATCTAAGATCTGCCTGCTTCTCTTGCCATTATGATTGAAAGTTTCCTGTATAGTCATGCTTCCTGTACAGCCTGAAGAACTGTGGACCAAGTATATAAATTACCCACTCTCAGGTATTTCTTCATAACAATAAGAGAATGAACTAATACAATCCTCATGGCAAAGGCAAAGGAATATTTGTAGAATACATACAAGAGGAAAAGAGAAATGAATCCAAATATGTCCGTACAATAAATCAACTAAATACAAAGAAAGTCAATAAAAGCAGAAATGAAAGACAAAAATTTTATAAGACAAACAAAACCCAATTAAAAATAGCAAAGTGAAATATTTTCCTGTCAGTAAATATTTAAATATAGATTAAATTCCACATTTTAAAAAACATATTGGCAGCATATATTTTTGAAAAACAAGATCCAACTATATCTGTAGAAACTCATTTTGTATCTTAAAACAGTGGAAAATGAAAATCTGGAAACCGACATCTCATACAAATTAATAATTAAAAGAAGACAAAGTTTGTGGACTGACATTATCTGACTTCAAGAATTATTGTAAATATATGTGATCAAATTAGGGTAAAACTGGTGAAATAATAGACAAACAGATAAATGAAACAGTGAAGAAAGCAGAAATGAGCCACCTAACTATAGTCAACTATTATTTGACAAAGAAGCAAAGGAAATTCAACTAAGACATAGTCATTGCAATATGTGGTGCTGGACCAACTGGACAGTACATGTAAAGCAAAAAAATAATCTAGACGCAGACCTTATATACCTGGACAAAGTTAATGTAAAAGGAATCATAGACATCAATGTAAAACACACAAATATGAAATTACTAGAAAGTGATATAGAAGAAAATTTAGATGACCTTGAGTTTGGTGATGACTTTTTAAATATAACACTAAGGGCACAATGAATTTAAAAAGTTTGATAAACTGGACTTTATTAAACTTACGTTTTTTGCAAAAGACATTATCAAGAGAATGAAATGACAAGCCACAGTTGTATCTGATAATGACTGCTATCCAAACTATACATAGAGCACTTAAAACTTAATAAGAGAACAAATGACACAATTTAAACATGAGATATGGCCGGATGCAGTGGCTCACGCCTGTAGTCCCAGCACTTTGTGAGGCTGAGGCAGGCGGATCATGTCAGGAGTTCGAGACCAGCCTGACCAACATGGTGAAACCCCATCTCTACTAAAAATACAAAAAAAATTAGCCAGGTGTGGTGGTGGACACCTGTAATCCCAGCTATCCAGGAGGCTAAGGCAGGAGAATCACTAGAACCCAGGAGGTGGAGGTTGCAGTGAGCTGATATTGAGCCACTGCACTCCAGCCTGGGCAACAGAGTGAGACTGTCTCAAAAGAAAAAAAAAAAGATAAATACTTTAACAGACACCTCATCAAAGAAGATACAGAATGGCAAATGAAAAAACAGCCCATATCCTATATCATTAGAGAAATGCAAATTAAGATAACAATGACATACCACTATATTCCTATTAGAATGACAGAAATCCAAAATACTGACAATATAAAATGCTGGCAAGAATGTGGAGCAATTCAAACTCAGAATGCTACAGACACTTTGGAAGACAATTTTGCAGTTTCTTGTAAAACTAAACTTGCTCTTACCATATGACCCAGCAATTGTACCTTTTAATATTAACCCAAAGTATTTAAAAACTAATGTGCACACATGCAAAAAAAAAACTGCATATGCATGTTAACAATAGCTTTATTCATAATTTCCAAAACTTAGAAGTAATCTAGATGTCAATCTATAGGTAAATGGATAAATAAACTGTGATACATCTAGACAATGAAATATTTTTCAGTGCTAAATAAATGAGCAATCAAGCCATGAAATGTCATGGAAGAAACTTAAGTGCATATTACTATGTGAAAGAAGCCCATCTTAAAAAGGGTTGCAAACTATATGATTCCAGTTACATAACCACTGTAAAAACAACACTGGTTGCCAGAAGCTAGTTAGGAAGGGGGAATTAACAGGCAGAATGCAGAATGTTTTTAGGGTTGAGAAATTATTCTATATGATGCTACAATAATGGATATACCATTAGGCATTCAATTGTATGCTTTATGTAGAATACGTTTTAAAATATAATTTGCTATAAAGAAACTTCAGAGCAATAGGGTTAGCACATCATCTATCTAGATATGGAATAGAAAATATTCAAAGTCCTTTAAAAAAGTCATAATCTGCTAGAAAGATTAGAAATATTTGAGCAAGAGTCAAAGCAGAGAGAAAGAATGAGAAATAAAACCCCCTGCATTTGGTCAACTCAATTGCTTCTTTATGATCTAATCCTGGAAGACATTCTGAGTGTCAAGTATCATAACTGCTGTAGGGCTGCTATAGAAATGAATATTGTGCCATTATTGCAGATGCTGGAAGGTGAGCAACTTAGCCAAATGCTGGGTAAAGATGCATGGCTTAGGCCAGTGCTTGTTAAAATAAAGTCACATAATCAGTACTGAAACACAAGCAGTGAATGACAGAAACTGAAAATAAATGTTTAGAAACTAGTACTTTGAAATTGATGTGACATTTGAGTATTCTATCATTTTTCTGGTCATTCATTTCCATTGCATTTCACAAAATTAATCAGGTACAAAATAGAATTTAAAAAAACCCACATGCTTCATCACAGATTGTTTGAAACCTTCTGTATTAGACTACAATCTGCACCCCTGGAGATATCCAGGTGGCTTGGGGTAGGTGGGGGAAGGAGGGAGACTCAGATGTGAAAGGCAGATGCTAGCATAGGGTACATGGCCAAGTGTAGCAAAAGGTGGATCTGCAGAACCTGGGAAGGTCTTAGAAGGCAACTCAGGAACCAGTTGCTAGGACTCCTCCTCCAATAATCGTGAAGTGATATGAATAGTATAGACTGTTGTGGTCTTCTCAGTATGTTTAGAAACACAAAAAAATAAAGGTTAGTGTCGCCTTTAGTTATCTGGCTTCTGTGTGGTTAGAACTTCCCTTTAGTTATGTGGCTTCTGTGTGAATAGAACTTCCCTAGAGCAACACCTCTGTGAGCTCTCAACCTCTTCACTTTCTCTACTCCAGTTGGGAAGGAGAGATATCTTTTTGAGTTTGAAAGAAGGAACTGGGCATGCCACTTCATCTCTGTTTGGAATTGCACAAAATTTCCTTTTGCTGTGACTTCAAAGGTACCATTTCTTAAAGGGGAAAGTTGTGATTTATACTCTGTCTAGTTGAATGAGTAAGTCTATCTTATGGATAAAGTGTTGTGAAGTCAACTTAGACAAAAAATCGAAGTCACATTTTCCAGTACTATCAGTGTTATCAATAATGAAGGTGATTATTTGTATCTCAATTTGTAAGACTCTTACATTTATCTTTCAACTGATCCTAAAGAAAAGTCTGTAAGTAGTTCATGGAACACAAAAGTTTGGAAACCACTACCTTAAAATGAATCATAAATGTCTATGGCTCCTTTCAATTCACTTAGGTTTCTACTGTTCAGAAAGATGTATCTAATTTTCATAACTTTGTTCTTTTGCAAATGGCTAATCTTATATACTGTATTTGCCCACCTAATTAACTGTCAAATAGAACTAATCAAATTCCAGCTTTACAAAGTTTCACTTTTGTGGCTAAAAATAGGACTGTGTCAGCAAAAAGAAAAAAGTACTCTGAAGTAAGAAAGTTAGTCACACGTAATAAATTCCTGAATTTATATGTTCATTTTTTAGCAGGATGAGAATTGAAACCATGCATTCATGGCATAACTAAATGATTTGCTCAATTGCCAATGATAAATCTACATTTTTGTTGTTTGTAAACTCAATGAGATATTATATCTTTGTGTGTTGATACACTTTCACAAATTTACTTTGTAAAATTGTATATTTTTTCCAATACTTCACAAAAATTGCAAATGTATTTTTCCCAAGATATATGTATGTTTTAAAAACAAATTTTAATTTTTTATGCTCTGCCGTTGACTTAGATGTTTTTAAAATCTTATGTGTAATGTGTTTCTCTTAAATACCACAATGTAGCTATCTATAGAAATAGTTGCATTATTAGGAAAAACATCGAGTTGAACTCAAGAAGTTCTTTCCTAAAAATCTTTTATAATTTTTTTCCACTACATTACAAATTGAGGAATGGTAAGTGTTGTTCTAGGAGGATAGAGGGGTTTTATGCTTTTATTTAATTACTGGTAAAGAGAATATGCTCACAAAGGCCTATAGAAAATCAGGAGACAGCCTTATTAAATCAGAATAGTAGGAAACTTATAATATAAGTTAAAAGGCAAGTACTCTCTAAGGCTTCATTACATATTTGAGAGAAGTTTGGTATATTTAATATTTAGTTGGACCATATTATTCATCCATTCAGCACTCACTGAGTACTTACTCTGTGACCAGCACTGGAAATACATCATGGTCTTTGACTTGGAATAATATATGATAAATTTAAAAAGAGGTATATGTGTATATATATACATGGTATATATGCATATATGTATGTATATATGTGTGTATATACATATATATGTATACACATATATATACATATATATGTATAC
>NW_026652286.1:63621096-63650745 GCF_009828535.3 Hylobates moloch | reverse complement strand
ATATATGTATACACATATATATACATATATATGTATACACATATATACATATATGTATGTATATATGTGTGTATATACATATATGTATATACACATATATGCATATATGTATGTATATATGTGTATATACATATATGTATGTATACATGTGTTATAGATGTATATGTGTGTATATATGTGTAGATATGTGTGTATATGTGTATGTATGTGTGTATGCATCTGTATATAGATGTATATATGTGTATATACACACCTATGTATATAATATATACACATCTATATATAATATATATACACATCTATGTATATATATATACACATCTATGTGTATATATATGCATATACACATACATATACATAGATGTGTATATATATACACATACAACTTAGATATGTAATAAATATATAAATAGATAAAGAGGACACTGTGGAAACACAGAAGAGGCAGGACTTAATTTTCCTTGAGTTTATTAAGTAAGGTGATATTTGATTTGGGTCTGGAAGAAGGAATATAAATTTCTTAGAAAATTACTTTCTGTAAGTGGTGTTTTTTAAATAAATAAATGTATCATTTCAAAAGTCATATTGTATTATGGAAGCCATAAACTCATCTTATGGTACTAGAGATAAGGAAAGGAGTGATATTTCAAGGTGAACTTGGAGAAAATATTTGGTACCAGTTGAGATTACCTTATATTCCATCAGGACTTAGGGTCTGGGTGGAGCTTAATAATTTTAAATGCAGGCACATAAAATGGTCACACCTCTTTTAAAGACAAATTTGGCAAAATATCAAATAGAGAAAAATGAGTACGGGTATACTATTGGAAATTCTGAAATAAAGTCGTTATAAAAATCTAATTGAGAAATGAAGAAATTAAGAAATAAACCAGGTCAGTGACCATGACAGCAAGAAACTGGTCTTCAAAAATTCATTAAGGATTGTATAAATATGATGTATCCCAAAGTAAATTATTGAGAGGTCTGAAAATATCATACAGAGTCTGTGAAGATGTTTTTCTTTGAGAAGACCAAAGATTTATTTTTTAGATCACATGGAGGTATGTACTTTTTGTGGTCCTCATAATATAAAAAAAAAGTTACTAAGTTGCAACCAGCAAAGATTTGTAATAGTCTTACACAGGAAATCTGAATGTGTATATGCCTTCACAATGCAGTATCTATTTAGCTTGAATCAATACGTGGCTCACAAAAAAAGAAAGAATGTAAAACCTGAATCACAGGCAGAACACACAGGAGGCTGCTTAAACACAACTATGAAGAGTCGAGCTGGGATGTATTATAACTGATAAGAGAAACTATTTCTTAGAAGTAAATGAATAGAAGGAAATATCTTTCAGTGTATTTTAAAAGGAAGTAAACACTGCTGAGTAATACAGGTGATATATATTGAACCTAAAATGAATTTTGAACAATTGCTAATAGATACACTTTTCAAGAAAGTCATAAAGCCCTGAAATAAAGACATAATATCTTACCCTAGATTACAGGTGGACTCAGGAAAGATAATAGTAAAAATGTGGGGAAAAAAATGAATGAGACATACTGAATTCTCTTAGCTGTTCCTGACTAAGGATTACAACAATCCACATGAAAGAAGAGTCAGAAAATCGAAGGGCTGGAAACATGTAGTATTGGTCAAAATGTGAGAAAATTACCAACTGGACTCTTTTAATGAGTACATAAATTGGCTCTTGTTGACCATGCAGTTTGGAATTATATCACTTATTTTTTTTTTTTTTAAAGCATGTTATCAACTGAATTGCATTGGTCAAATTTCACATGTTAAAGCCCTAACCCCTGATTCCTCAAAATGTGACTATATTTGGAGACAAGATCTTTACAGAAGTAATTATACTGGAATGAGGCACTTAGGATGGGCCCTACTGCAGTAGGATTGGTGTTGTTAAAAGAAAGGAGATTAGAACATACAGAGAGAAAGAGAGATCATACAGACAGAGACTATGTGAGGACTTTGTATGATGGTAGCTGTCTACGAACCAAAGAGAGCTCAGATGACACTAGACCTGCCAATAATTTGATTGCAGGCTTCTAATCTCCAGAATTGTGAGACCATATGTTTTTGTTGTTCAAGCCACCCAGTTTGTGGTATGTTGTTATGGCAGTGATGATAGAAAAAAAATTCTGCCGAAATATATTTAAAGAGGTTTATTCTGAGCCTATGAGTGACTGGCCCAGGGTGACGATCTCAAAAGGTCCTGAGAAAGTGTGCCTGACATGGTTGTGTTACAGTTTGGTATTATACATTTCAGGGATATAGGAATTTCAAGTAAAATCATACATCAATGATATAGTTTGGTTGTTTCCTCACCTAAATCTCCCTTTGAATTGCTTTAATCCCCATGTGTCCAGGGCGAGGCCAGGTGGAGATAATTGAATAATGGGGGCTGTTTCCCCCATATTGTCCTCGTGGTAGTGAATAAGTCTCATGAGATCTGATGGTTTTATAAATGGGAGTTCCCCTGCACAAGCTCTCTTTCCTGCCACCATGTACGATGTGACTCTGTTCCTCCTTTCCTTCTGCCACAATTATGAGGCCTCCCCAGCCATGTGCAGTCAATTAAACATCTTCCCTTTATAAACTACTCAATCTTGCATACGTCTGTATTAGCAGCGTGAGAACAGACTAATGCAATCAATAAATCAATATGTAGAAGATATACATTGGTTATGGTGGAAAAGGCAAGATTTCTCCAAATGTGGGGGAATTGGTAGGGGTGCTTACAAATCATAGGTGGGTTTTAGGGATTCTTTAGTTGACAGTTGATTGAGAGAGTAAAGCTATTGTTTAATGACAATGTCAGTAGAAAGGAATGCTTGAGTTAAGATAAAGGGGTCGTGAAGACCAAGGTTCTTGTTATGTCTATGAAGTCTCATAAATAGCAGCCCTCAGAGAGTATAGATGGTAAATGTGTCTTTTCAGACCTTAAAGGTGTCTGAGTTAATCTCTCCTATATTAGGTGTCTCAGTTAATCTCTCCTATATCCAGGAAAGGGATAGAAAGGGAAGGCTTGGCTGCATTAATGGTGATTCTCTGCAGATGCAAATATCCCCCACAAAGCAGGGCTTTGCCATGATATTTCAATCTTTTGGCCCTGTGGCAGCAATTTCAAAATATGTCAAAGGTACATATTTTGGGTTAAAATATTTTCATTTCCTTCAGGACCTGTTCTCTGTCATGTGATGCTATACCAGAGTCTGTTTAGAAAGTAAACCACATTATTACAAGGTTAATAAAAATCCATCTAATGAGATGTCATAGTTTGCAGGGTGTGACTCCACAGCCCCTTTAGTTAGGAATTTGGGCAAGAGAAAAATAAAGTTCAGACTTTAGTCTCCAGCAGCCATAGCTGATTTATATAGCACATTATTTACTATGGTGTGTCTACTTTTAGATATCTATCCTCTAGAAATAATTGCACATGGTCCCCGAAATCATAAATAGACATTGTTTATCATTAAAAATTGGAGACAACCTGAATGTCCATTAATGAAGGAATAATTAAGCTATGTTACATTCATACTGTGATACTCTGCAATAGATTATAGGAGAATACCAGTCAGGGTCCAACCCAGAGACAAGGCAAAAACTGCATAGTAACTTGAAAAGGGAATATTTAATATAAAAATTGTGAAGTACAAAAGACATTGGAGTAATGAGGATTAACTAGTAAGAAGTAAAGTGAATGTTAAAGAATACAGAGATAGTCAAACATAACAAGCAACCTCTAGTGCTATGGTAAGACCTGCAAGGAAAAGGTCATCCTCCCATTTGCAATGAGATCCAGTCTTTGCAGAAAACAGCAGGGCTTTGGCTTCCTGGATAACAATAAAGCCCCTGACATGTACTGTTGGAATTTGCTGGAAATATGCCCTACAGAATGATGGGGAAGCTGTCTAAAAGCAATGTCATTCAGAAAAAGGCCCTAATTCTCTTCAATTCTATGAAGGGTGAGAAAGGTGAGGAAGCCCAGCAGGAAAGTTTGAAGCTAGCAGAGATTGATTCATGAAGTTTAAGGAAAGAAGCCATCTTCATAATATAAAAATGTAAGGTGAAGCAGCAAGTGATAATCTAGAAGATGTAGCAAGTTATCCAGAAGATTTAGCTAAGATAATTGATGAAGATGGCCACACTAAACAACAGATTTTAAATGTAGATGAAACAGCATTATATTAGGAAAAGATACCATCTAGGACTTTCATAAATTCTATGCCTAGCTTCAGAGCTTGAAAGGACAGGCTGACTCTCTTGTAGGGGTAATGAAGCTGGTGGTGTTAAGTTAAAGCCAATGCTCATTTATTATCCCAACAATGTTAAGGCCCTGAAGAGTTATGCAAAATTTACTCTGTCTGTACTCTACAAATAGAACAATGAAGACTGGAAACAACAAATCTATTGATGGAAACATCAAATCTGTTTATAGCATGGTTTACTGAATATTTTAAACCCACTGTTGAGATATTTTCTATAAAAAATTTTATTATTATTATTATTATTATACTTTAAGTTTTATGGTATATGTGCACAATGTGCAGGTTTGTTACATATGTATCCATGTGCCATTTTGGTGTGCTGCACGCATTAACTCGTCATTTAGCATTAGGTGTATCACCTAATGCTGTCCCTCCCCTGTCCCCCCACCCCACAACAGTCCCCGGAGTGTGATGTTCCCCTTCCTGTGTCCATGTGTTCTCATTGTTCAATTCCCACCTATGAGTGAGAACATGCGGTGTTTGGTTTTTTGTCCTTGCGATAGTTTACTGAGAATGATGGTTTCCAGTTTCATCCATGTCCCTACAAAGAACATGAACTCGTCATTTTTTATGGCTGCATAGTATTCCATGGTGTATATGTGCCACATTTTCTTAATCCAGTCTATCCTTGTTGGACATTTGGGTTGGTTCCAAGTCTTTGTTATTGTGAATAGTGCCACAATAAAGATATGTGTGCATGTGTCTTTATAGCAGCATGATTTAT
Source organism: Hylobates moloch (assembly GCF_009828535.3). Classification (NCBI taxonomy): domain Eukaryota; kingdom Metazoa; phylum Chordata; class Mammalia; order Primates; family Hylobatidae; genus Hylobates; species Hylobates moloch. The sequence goes on along the minus strand of NW_026652286.1, from coordinate 63,645,725 downwards.
AGTCTTTTGGGTATATACCCAGTAATGGAATGGCTAGGTCAAATGGTATTTCTAGTTCGAGATCCCTGAGGAATGGCCACACTGACTTCCACAATTGTTGAACTAGTTTACAGTCCCACCAACAGTGTAAAAGTGTTCCTATTTCTCCACATCCTCTCCAGCACCTGTTGTTTCCTGACTTTTTAATGATGGCCATTCTAACTGGTGTGAGATGGTATCTCATTGTGGTTTTGACTTGCATTTTTCTGATGGCCACTGATGATGAGCATCTTTTCATGTGTTTTTTTGGCTGCATAAATGTCTTCTTTTGAGAAGTGTCTGTTCATGTCCTTCACCCACTTTTTGATGGGGTTGTTTGTTTTTTTCTTGTAAATTTGTTTGAGTTCATTGTAGATTCTGGATATTAGCCCTTTGTCAGATGAGTAGGTTGTAAAAATTTTCTCCCATTCTGTAGGTTGCCTGTTCACTCTGATGTCAGTTTCTTTTGCTGTGCAGAAGCTCTTTAGTTTAATTAGATCCCATTTGTCAATTTTGGCTTTTGTTGCCATTGCTTTTGGTGTTTTAGACATGAAGTCCTTGCCCACGCCTATGTCCTGAATGGTATTGCCTAGGTTTTCTTCTAGGGTTTTTGTGGTTTTAGGTCTAACATGTAAGTCTTTAATCCATCTTGAATTAATTTTTGTATAAGGTGTAAGGAAGGGATCCAGTTTCAGCTTTCTACATATGGCTAGCCAGTTTTCCCAGCACCATTTATTAAATAGGGAATCCTTTTCCCATTGCTTGTTTTTGCACCACTCCTATTCAACATAGTGCTGGAAGTTCTGGCCAGGGCAATCAGGCAGGAGAAGGAAATAAAGGGTATTCAATTAGGAAAAGAGGAAGTCAAATTGTCCCTGTTTGCAGATGATATGATTGTATGTCTAGAAAACCCCATTGTTTCAGCCCAAAATCTCCTTAAGCTGATAAGCAACTTCAGCGATGTCTCAGGATACAAAATCAATGTACAAAAATCACAAGCATTCTTGTACACCAATCACAGACAAACAGGGAGCCAAATCATGAGTGAACTCCCATTCACAGTTGCTTCAAAGAGAATAAAATACCTAGGAATCCAACTTACAAGGGATGTGAAGGACCTCTTCCAGGAGAACTATAAACCACTGCTCAATGAAATAAAAGAGGATACAAACAAATGGAAGAACATTCCATGCTCATGGGTTGGAAGAATCAATATTGTGAAAATGGCCATACTGCCCAAGGTAATTTATAGATTCAATGCCATCCCTATCAAGCTACCAATGACTTTCTTCATAGAATTGGAAAAAACTACTTTAAAGTTCATATGGAACCAAAAAAGAGCCCGCATCGCCAAGTCAATCCTAAGCCAAAAGAACAAAGCTGGAGGCATCACGCTACCTGACTTCAAACTATACTACAAGGCTACAGTAACCAAAACAGCATGGTACTGGTACCACAACAGTGACATAGATCAATGGATCAGAACAGAGCCCTCAGAAATAATGCTGCTTATCTACAACTATCTGATCTTTGACAAACCTGATAAAAAGTTTTCTTTCAAAATATTATTGCTTATTGACAATGTACTTGGTTACTCAAGAGCTCTGATGGAGATATATAAGAAAATTAATGTTGTTTTCATGCCTTTTAACACAATATCCATTCTGTAATCCATAGATCAAGCAGTAATTATGGCATTCAAATCTTATCTCAGAAATACATCTCATAAGGCTATTGCTGCCAGAGACAGTGATTCCCCTAATGGATCTAATCAAAGTAAACTGAAAACCATTTTGAAAGTATTTACTCTTTAAGATGCCGTTGAGAATTCATGATTCATGTGAGAATGTTAAAATATTGAACAAACAGTAGTTTGGAAGAAACTGATCCAACCTTCCTGGGTGACTTTGAACAGTTCAAGATTTCAGTGGTGGAAGTAACTGAAGATATGGGAGAAATAGCAAGATAACTACAAATGGAGTCTGAAAATGTGATGGAATTGCTTTAATCTCATAATAATGCAAATGAGGAGTTGATTCTTATAAGTAGGCAAAGGCAGTGGTTTTATGAGATGGAACCTACTTCTATGTAAGGTGCTATAAATATTGTTGGAATGAAATCTAAAAATTTAGAATATTAGATAAACAGTGATAAAGCAGCACCATGATTTAAGAGAACTAACTCCAATTTTGAAAGAAGTTATACTGTGGGTAAAATGGCACCAATCAGCATTGCATGCTACAGATAAATCTTTCACGAAAGAAAAAGTCAACCAATGCAATAAACTTCATTGTCTTTAGAAATTGCAACAGCTACCCCAATCTTTAACAACCACTACTCTGATCAGTCAGCAGCCATCAACATCAAGGCAAGACCTTCCACCAGTGAAAAGATTACATCTAGCTGAAGGCTCAGATGATAGTTAGCATTTTTGAATAATAAACTAGTTTTAAATTAAGCTACCTGCATTTTTAGACACAATGGAATTGCACAATAAATACACTCCAGTAAGATATAAACATAATTTTATAGGCACTGAGAAACCAAAAAAATTGTGTGACCCGCTATTGTGATATGTGTTTTGTTGCAGTGGTCTGAAACTGAGCTCACAATATCTCTGAGGTATGCCTGTATATTAGTAATTTACAGAAAGATTAAAAAAAATCTAATCATATGAACATAAGAGATTTTAATATATTCAGTAGAGATCCATTTATGTTAAATATTATGTATGCGAATGCATAGAGAACAAGATATGAGAACAAATAGATGGTCTGATAACACTGGTAATGACTGCTGAAAGAAAGTGACTAGAATAATAATACATTTATTACTCAAAATGTAAAATTTTTTTAAAATTTAATTCATATTATCTATAATTTTCTTAGAATAGATTAACTATTTTAAATGCATCTATTTTTCATTGTATGATGCAGATGTTACTTTTCATCTAAAATACAAAATTGTTACAATTACATAATGCATTATACATATATTAGAACTGAATGATATATTACTTAATTTTAGTAGTCAAGATTCAAATATATTTGTTTAAGAGGTAACAGTAACCTGATGTTGGGATCTGGTGGTGCTAGACATAAATATTTGCTTTCTTTCCTCTCTCATCTTATGCTTTGTTATATTTCTTTCTTTCTATCTTTTCCATCCTTCCATCTTTCTGTCCATCTTTCCTTCCTTCCTTCCTTCCTTCCTTCCTTCTTTCCTTCTTTCCTTCTTTTTTTCTTTGTTTGACACTTCCATTGTTTCTACCTTCTCTTCTATCGTAGCATCTTTCTGTTGGAATATCCTGGCTTCTTCTTCCCCTTTTAAGGGTTCATGTGATTACATTGTTCCCATCTGGATAATCTACAGTAATTTTCATATTTTAAGGTCAATTGAAAAGTGAACTTAATTCCATTTGCAATATTAATTTCCTTTTGCCATGTAATGGAAAATATTTATAGGCGTAACACTGGGGGTAAAGATAAAGGGTCAAAATTCTGCCTACCACAAGAACCAAGTTCATTTTTTAGCACATATGAGTCCCATTGTCTAGCACAATTTTTCAAAAAGACTATCTGTTTATCATTAAATTACCTTTGAATCTTGTTGAAAATTAATGGACCATGTATGTCTGGGTCTACGTCTGGACTCTCTTCTCTTCTGTTGGTTTATATGTATGCATTCACCCGTAACATAATGTACTGAATATTGTAGTTTTATAAAAAGTCTTGAAATTAAGTAGTGTGATTCTTCTGATTTTGCTCTTCTACTTTCTGATACTTTTCCTAAATTTAGAACCAGCTTGTCAATTTCTTAAAAAAAAAAAAAATCCTGGTATGATATTGATTGGGATTACATTATGTCTATAAATCAGTTCAGGGAGTTAGAGGTAGTTGCACCTTAACAAGTATGAATTTTCAAATTTATGAACGTGGTGTATATCTTCATTTAAAAAAAATTATTTGTCAATGTTTTGTTGCTTTCTCAGTACAGATTTTTGTAATAGTTCTATACGTATTGCATTTTTGCAATACGTTTTTATTTTATTTTTATTACATTATTTTTTAATTTTAATTTTAAACTGTCTATTAATATATTGAGATATTAATGAATTTTTATATAGATCTTTTATCACCTTGCTTAATTCACTTATTGATTTCAACAGTGTTTTTTTTAATATTCCCTGGTTTTATTTCTTCCTTTTCAATCTTGATATTTTTTCTTGCTTTATTATATTGGCTACAATACTTATCATGATGTTGAATATGAATAATAAGGCTAGATATATTTTCCTTGTCTTTAGTCGTTGGGGAAAAACATTTAACCTTTCACCACTAAGTACAATACTATCTCTAGGTCTTTTTTGTACACCTTTTATTAGGTTGAAGAAGTTCCTTTCTTTCCTAATCTATTTAGAGATTTATTTATCTGTAATCTATTTTATTATTTATCTATAATCTATTTAGAGATTTATTAAGAATGGATGTTGAATTTAGCCAAATAATTTTACTGTATTTAGATGATTATATTGTTTTTCTTTTTTTTTTTTTTTTTTGAGACAGAGTCTTTCTCTGTCCCCCAGGCTGGAGTGCAGTGGCGCGATCTTGGCTCACTGCAAGCTCCGCCTCCTGGGTTCACGCCATTCTCCTGCCTCAGCCTCCCAAGTAGCTGGGACTACAGGCATCCGCCAACACGCCCGGCTAATTTTTTGTATTTTTAGTAGAGACGGGGTTTCACCATGTTAGCCAGGATGGTCTCGATCTCCTGACCTTGTGATCCGCCTGCCTCGGCCTCCCAAAGTGCTGGTTGTTTTTCTTTTTTAGTCTCTCTATGAGTAACATTTCTTCAAGTGTAACTGATTTTAAATGCTGAATCAGTGTTATATTGCCAGAATAAAATATATTTGATCATGTTATTTTAAATATTTTATATAATGCTAAATTAGATTTTCTAGTAATCGTTGAAAACTCTAACAGGTATATTTATTAGGCATATCGGCTTTTAGCTGTTTTGTACTTCTTATATGTTAGCCTATTATTGGTAAAAGGGTAATGATGACTTCAATAAATTAGGTAGGACATTGTCTTCTTCTGAATTTTAGAAGATTTTGGATAGCATTGCTATTTTTTCTTTCTTACGTGTTTGGAAAAACAGTGAAGATATATGAACTTGTAGATTACTTTGATAAAAGGCTTGTATGAATGTATTTATATCACTTGATGTAAGACCCTTCTGGTTATCTATTTCTATTGGAGTGACTTTTGGTAGTTGTTCCACTCAAGAACTGTCTTTATTTCATCAAAGTTGTCAAATGTATGTATACATAATTGACATAATTCCTGTTTTTTTGTTTTTTTTTTTTTTTTCTGAGACAGAGTCTCGCTCTGTAGCCCAGGCTGGAGTGCAGTGGCACGATCTTGGCTCACTGCAACCTCTGCCTCCTGGGTTCAAGCAATTCTCCTGCCTTAGCCTCCCAAGTAGCTGGGACTACAGGTGCCTGCCACCACGCCCAGCTAATTTTTTGTATTTTTAGTAGAGACAGGGTTTCACTGTGTTGGCCAGGATGGTTTCTATCTCCTGACCTCATAATCCGCCCACCTTGGCCTCCCAAAGTGCTGGGATTACAGGCGTGAGCCATGGCGCCTGGCCTAACATAATTTTTAATATCCTTCTGTTGCCTTAATAACTTTATGATTACCCCACACCTTGTTACCAGTATTGGAAAATATTTATTTTTACCTGAATGGCAAGAAATACATCAGTGTTTCAAAGAAAAACTTTTTTGTTGTATTGATGTTCTCTATTGTGTTTTCTAAATTCTATTTCATTGGTTTCTACTACTAATTATTTTTAACTCTTGTATCCTTTTCATTTAATTTGCTATTATCTTTACTGTCTTGTAAAGTAGAAGTTTAGGTAATTGTTTCAATACTTTTCTTCAAATAGAAGTAATTAGTGCTGTAAATTTCCTCCTAAGCACTATTTCATCAGCAAGAGGTAAATATTGATATGTCTTAATTTTATTCCCATACAATACAAAATAGGTTCAATTTTCCCTCATGAGTTCCTCTTTGAATCACAGGCCATTTTAGGCATATTGTTTAATTTCCAGTATGTGGGGGTCTAATTCCATTATAGTTATACACTATGTAATTTTAAATCTGTTTTACTTAAGGATTGTTTTATGGGCCAGAGTCAGAGTGTCATTCATTCTGAATGACAATATTCTCTGTTGGTGAATATTCCTGAAAACAATGCGTATTCTATCATTGTTGGTAGGTTTTTCTACAAATATCAATTAAATCAAGATGTTTATCAGTGTTGTCTAGGACTTACATATTCTTAATGATTTTATTTCCACAAATAAAATTTTAAAATAGGCAAAACTTCCTTTATGGTGATAAAATTCAAAACATTAGATGACTAGAAAAGGGCCTAAGAAAGTTTCTTAGGAGACTGTTCTGTCTTTATCTGAGTCACTTGAGTGAATATATACATAAAAATGTATCAAACTGTAAACAAGTTTTGTACACTATAATGTATATATGTTTTAACTCATAGAATATGATAAATAACAAAACAAAATAATCAAATTTACCTATTCTCTTAAGAACTGCAATGCATCTAAGCCCCATATATATAAATTAAGATTAAAGTATATTTTATGTCTTCTTCCTTGATATAATTCCAGCATATCCATTTACATAATTAAGATATATATGTTATATCTTCTGAATCTTTCCAAATATGAAAATTTCAATGCATGTTCTCCCACTTTTTTCTGACACATATCTTAATTTTCATATTCAACTGACATTGTGATTTGGCAGTCTACAAGTTTCAATCATTATTTTTGCTCCCATAGTCTTGTGGCTACAAAGTATAAAATTTCCTTCAGTCACAATTTTAAATGCTTGTTATTCTCTAGTTGTTACATAAGCCAAAAAATTGCTTAGTATTTTCCTAAATTTCTTGTCTCCTTAGTTGTTACATAAGCCAAAAAATTACTTAGTATTTTCCTAAATTTCTTGTCTCCTTAAGCTTTTCAAAGTAATTAGAGCCATACAGCTTATTACATAATGCTACAATTCCCCATTTCATTTACACTGTTCTATGGAAATTTATTGCCCTCACAGCCAATATTCAACTCCAATATTCATTCTGAATGACAACAAGTAATATATTTTTTTCTTAATCACTAACAATTTTTATTTCATACTTATTTAAAAATCCCTTTTAGGCTTATTTAGATATAGTTTGTTTTAGAATGAACTATTTCTTTTAAATGGTTTCCTTTTTTCAAAAACATTGTGAAAATAATACAGAAAGTACCTATATAACCCACACTACGTTTCCACTATTACTGATATTTTAGCTCCAACTTTGCCAGTCTCCATCTAAGATTTCCATTACCTTGGCAATCTATTGTTTGTGATAATTTGCAGTTAACAATATATCAGCCAAGGATGTGCCTTGTGGCAAAATCAATCATTCAGTCATTCTAGCTAGTTTAAGCAAATAAGTTCAGATTTGCTCAGGATATTATTAAAGTCATATAATTATTGATATTATGAAAGGATCATTCCTGAAGTCTTTATGTCTAGTAATACTGGCCAAATCACCTTACAGGGCTTCCCAAAAGAAGACCCAGTACCATATGTGCTTGCAGAGATATGGCAGTTCTCTCTTCCGAGTGCACACTGCTTTCCTGAATCTCCACCAGTGATCCTCCAAATATTCAGATATACACTCTCATCTCACAGAAAACATGGTCCTCATAGCACTTGAGTGTTCGCATGAATCATTTTCTGTTTTGGGGATGTGTATGATTGGCCAGCCTTTATCACATGCCTACTTGTAGAATGAAGGAAGTCCAGTAAGTTGTGACTTTTACTGTAAGGAGACACCAATAAAAAACAGGACATTCCCCAAACATATGAAGAGTGCCTCAAAGATACCAGGCTGTCAGAAAATATGGCAAATATTTTAAGTGTGATGCCACTGGTTTAAGAAATAAATGGTAAAGACCTAACCTACGTAAACACCAGGTGATGGGAGAATAGATTACATAATCGAAGGATCTCATTTCACGGTAAGAGTTGGCAGGAAATGTGATGAATTTTGTATATTTTGAGAGTTTGTGAAAAACAATTAGGGAAATGCTATCCCAAGCTATTTTTTGCAGGGGATGGGGTATGTGCAGGGATTGCGTCTTGCTCTGTCACCCAGGTAGAGTGCAGTGACACAATCTCAGCTCACTCCAACCTCCTGGGCTCTAGTGATCCTCCCACCACAGCCTCCAGAGTAGTGGGGATTACAGGCATGTGCCACCAAACCCGGCTAATTTTTGTATTTTAGTAGAGATGGAGTTTTACCATGTTGACCAGACTGGTCTCGAACTCCTGACCTCAAACGATCCACCCAGTTCAGCTTCCCAAAGTGCTGAGATTACAGGCATGAGCCACTGTGCCTGACGCCTATACTCAGCTTTAAACTGATTTTAGCACCATGAGCGTGATGAGCATTGCATCTTTATATCCACAGTTTGCCTAATTTAAACTGTTACTCATCTATTGTGCCCAGATCAATCTTAGGTGCTTCTTCCATTATGCTTCCACTACAATTTGTTCAAACTCATATGTAGGTAGACATGTCTTTTATGTATTTTTCTTGCCTAAGCGTCATTATCTCTCCTTCTCTAGAAACAGCACCACAATTTTTCATGAGTTACTACCCTTCTCCACTTTCAATAATAGAAAGGAAAACAAGACTGGCCAATCAGAACATTATCTCTCTCTTACATCAGTGATTGGTTTATGCTGTGATGCACTAACCAAACAAACCAAATTAAACTTAATTATGCAGATTATTTTTTAAGCTATAGAGAGGAGAAAATTTATCTATGTATTTTTCTGAGATAGTTTACAGACTTGAAACTGAGGGCAGCAGTCTTACCTAAGTGTGGATCTATCAGAGAGGAAGAGAAAACTGAGAAGTGATGAGAGTTAAACTGTCTTTATGACATATATTCATCTAAATCCAGCCGTTGATATGTCATTATACTTAAGTTTTTAGGAACAAGTAATTCTCTTCATTGTTTAAGCTACTTTGTGTTGGACTTCTGTCTCTCCCTACTAAAGAAATTCTTAAAAATACCTTTTTTTTGCAATCACATAATTATGCTATTATAATTTTGTATTTGGATAATTTTCTGATTAAAAACTCCCCAAATCTAGAGACCATGTCTTTTCCCATTTTTTTATATTCTCTAACACAGTCCCTAGCAAATATCTGTCCCTTGTTTCAAGAATGAATGAATGACATATAAGATAGATAAGTAACTAAGTCACGTAATTCATACCAAAAGTAGGTAGCCTAACCCAAAATACCTGCTTCTCCTACTTGTATTCTTTCTATTATGTCTGATCATAGAGGTAAGAAAGGAAGTTACATTTCCAGAAGCATTTTTTTTTTTTTTACCATAGAACCATGAGGTAGACCATTTTCATCACGTTCGTATCTGCCCTCCTAGCAAAGTTTCACTACATGAAAAAACAAAGTGAATTAAGATACCTTAAGCCTTTTCTGAAGGAGAGTGTGTGAATGTGTGTGTGTGTGTGTGTGTATCAGAAGTATCTTTTATCTTTTATATATATATACAGATTCACACTATATTGACAAAGAAATATACTCTTAGGAAAACCTCAAACATTTCTTCTCCTGGGAAACAACTGCCCTCTGATACAAGAGAATGACCTAAATGTCTCATTACAGAAAATCCCTAGATCAGTGTATTGATGATTTTTTTTAATAATTAGGATTCAAAACATAGCCTTCCTCAAGGGTCACTACTGGGCAGCTTAGTCTGCACTTTTACATAGATTTTTTTTTAATTTGTCAAAGAGGTGAACCAAAAGGAGTAAAGTCTTTGTTGCTTCTATATGAGCACTAATTTGCTACCAATGACAGATGGTTCTCAAATCCACTTTCCTTTGTTTGGGAGTTGGGATAATTACACTGAAGAATTTGAGAGAAGACAAAGTTTTCTTGCTTACCTTTCTTCTCTTGTTCCAGTCCAGTAAGAGGCAAGTAAATTGACCCTTAATATGACAATCACACTAGTGTTTAAAAATGCAAAAAAAAGAGTGGTTAATATATAATGTATAAAATATGTACTTGATTTTTATTTCTTTCATTTATACTTGGCAAGTACGTAATAGAATTTGTAGTTTTTGAAATCTATAATTAAAAAATATAAAATGTAGACTACTCAAAATAATTTTGAATAGTGTTCCCTTTTGTGTATTTGTATGGATGATTCATATCATAAATCACATATGCACATGAACAGTGTTTCTTTTTGCATATATTTAGTAGTTTCTCTTTCTCCTTCTTAAGCTAAAGAAAGTAAAAGTGACTGCAACTTGATAGGAAGATAATAGATATTTCATATAATGAAAAATTACTTTCATAGATGTTTTAAATGTTAGCTTTTTTCACTTTATTTGTTTATATTATACTTTAAGTTTTAGGGTACATGTGCACAATGTGCAGGTTTGTTACGTATGTATCCATGTGCCTTGTTGGTGTGCTGCACCCATTAACTCATCATTTAGCATTAGGTATATCTCCTAATGTTGTCCCTCCCCACTACCCCCACCCCACAACAGTCCCTGGAGTGTGATGTTCCCTTTCCTGTATCCATGTGTTCTCATTGTTTAGTTCCCACCTATGAGTGAGAACATGCGGTGTTTGGTTTTTTGTCCTTGTGATAGTTTACTGAGAATGATGGTTTCCAGTTTCATCCATGTCCCTACAAAGGACATGAACTCATCATTTTTTATGGCTGCATAGTATTCCATGGTGTATATGTGCCACATTTTCTTAATCCAGTCTATCGTTGTTAGACATTTGGGTTGGTTCCAAGTCTTTGCTATTGTGAATAGTGCTGCAATAAACATACGTGTGCATGTGTCTTTATAGCAGCATGATTTATAGTCCTTTGGGTATATACCCAGTAATGGGATGGCTGGGTCAAATGGTATTTCTAGTTCTAGATCCCTGAGGGATCGCCACACTGACTTCCACAGTGGTTGAACTAGTTTACAGTCCCACCAACAGTGTAAAAGTGTTCCTATTTCTCCACATCCTCTCCAGCACCTGTTGTTTCCTGACTTTTTAATGATGGCCATTCTAACTGGTGTGAGATGGTATCTCATTGTGGTTTTGATTTGCATTTCTCTGATGGCCACTGATGATGAGCATTTTTTCATGTGTTTTTTGGCTGCATAGATGTCTTCTTTTGAGAAGTGTCTGTTTGTGTCCTTCACCCACTTTTTGATGGGGTTGTTTGTTTTTTTCTTGTAAATTTGTTTGAGTTCACTGTTAAGTTTTAGGGTACATGTGCACAATGTGCAGGTCTGTTACATATGTATCCATGTGCCATTTTGGTGTGCTGCACCCATTAACTTGTCATTTAGCATTAGGTATGTCTCCTAATGCTGTCCCTCGCCCCTCCTGCCACCCCACAACAGTCCCTGGAGTGTGATGTTCCCCTTCCTGTGTCCATGTGTTCTCATTGTTCAATTCCCACCTATGAGTGAGAACATGCGGTGTTTGGTTTTTTGTCCTTGCAATAGTTTACTGAGAATGATGGTTTCCAGTTTAAATGGAGGTTTGTGATTCTTATTTAAATACAACTAGGAATATTTGAGGAGTATATATTTCTCCTCTGAAGTATCATATTGTATAAATACTTGATAACTTAAAGTGGCATTCTCTAGCTAAGCAAATGGTTCCAAAGCTGTGCTGTATCATCAACAGAACATTAAAAATATATTTATGGACTCTACTCCAAGTCAGTTGAGTCTAGATTCAGGAAAACTAGGATCCACAAATCAGAAACATGAACTACAGTCACAGGATTCAGGGTATCCAAATTTAGAAATCACTGTAGCAACTAATTCTTTTTTTAAAAATAAATTTCTCCTTTTGCCCTAAACTTAACTTATTGATTTCACAAAACCTTCACTTCTTTTTCAGAAGCAGCAGCACTAGCAGTTGAAACAAGAAGGAAATATATTTTAGTATGAGGATGTTAGTTGTAAATTAGGTGATTGCCCTCCCTATGCTCAGATTAGGGTTAAGAAATGTTTAATAATTGAGGTTTGCTGATCCAACAAATATGTGTGAAGTCTCTACTACCTGCCAGGTTCTGTCCTAGTTATTGGAGATAGACCAGTAAAAATAAAACAAAAAAAAAAACTTTTTCCTTTAAAGGACCAGGAATTCTTGGAATGTGTCCTGGATAAGGTTTCCCAGAAGCTTACCCTGAGACAAGGATTGGAGTAAAATAGTTTATTTGGGAAATGATCTCAGAAAGCAACTGAAGGAGATTGAGGAATGAGGCAGAGAAAGTAAGATAGTCATGGGTGCAGGTTATCATGTAGGAAGCTGAGACCTGATTCCGTGGGGGAAATTTGGGAGATAGTATAGAGTACAATTAAGTGTTATCCCACTCAAAAGTGCCAGGGTATTAACTCTCCAGCTCTACCAACTCCCAGTACTGCTGGTCATGTGAGGTTGAAAAGAAACCTTCAGACAAGGAACTGCGGGTGTTTTAATAGGATAGCATAGGCATGGGCAAGAACAAGGAGTGCTGAGGAAGTATGGGCAATGTTCTAACGTCATCTACTACTGTAGGATATAGGCAGAAATAAAAGTAGAATACTTGGAAGGTTGTGTTGTGATCAGTAGTATGAGCAATATAAAGCATGCAATAGCAATATGGAATGTATTCATATGTAGAATGGCCAATATGGAAAAAAAAAAAAGATGGTTAAAATGGCCTCATGGAGAAGGTGATTCTAGAGAAAGCCTGAAGCAGATAAGGGAGCAATGTATGTGACTGTCTGGGATAGAGAGAACCATAAATTCAAAGGCTCTGAAGTTAGGTTGGACATTGCATGTTGGATTAACATATTTTAAATGCTCTTTAGATGATTCTGATATATAATCAAGTTTGAGAACCAGTTGCTTAGTTAGAGGGTGTGACTGTTGATAATTATACATTTATGATGTGTGGCTGGAGCTGAGTGGATTAGGAGCCCAGAGCTGAAAGTGTAAAGGGGCTTTATCAGGCAGGTCTTTGGCAATTCAGGGCTTTTAAAGAAGTGAGCGGGGGAGGGGGGAAGCCCTCAAAGGACCCTGAACAGACGTGTTCTGATTTATGCTGCAACAGGATTATTCTGGCTGCTGTGCAGAGAAAAAGTAAAAGGAGAAATTGTGGGAAAAGAGAGATCAATTTAGAGGGTTGTTATAATTCAGTACAGAGATAGTAACTAGGAACAAGGTAGAAGCAGGAAAGATGATAAAACATAATCACATTGGATGTATTTGGAAGGCAAAATTAATGGTATTTGTTGATTAACTGAATATAAAGTTAAGTGAAAAAGTTTAATGATGGGGATAGAGGATGACTAAGAATTTTGACTTAAAAATTAGACAAATCGAATTGTTATTACCTAACGTAGGAAGCTTTGGTGGAAGGAGGGGCAGATTTAGCAGCTTGTGTTGGGGCATAAGGTCAGAAGTATAGTTTTGAACATGTTAATTCTCCATATATATTACAATACAAATAGATTCCTCAATTGTCTGTACATATCTCAGCTTTGAGGCAAGAGCTGAGCTAGGAATTATCAGCATAGAGGTGATATTTAAAGGAAGAAGACTGGATAAGAACACCAAATCAGAATGTGCAAAGAAAGATGAGAATACTTTCATGGTTTGAGTCTTGGCATGTAATGATTAGAGGTTGGAGAGATTAAAGTACGCTGGAAAAAAAGACTAAGAAGGAATGCAATGAGGTAGGAGAAAAACCAGGAGAATGTGGTGCTTTGGAAGCCAAGTAAAGAAAATATCTCGAGAAAGTGGGAGGTGCCATTAAATCAAATGCGTTTTTTAGGTTAAATAAGATTGGACCATGTGGAATTTCTGTCATTGTAGGTCTAGCATGGTCAAAATCAGCAGTTTCTCATGGTTCAATCTAAGTAAGATGAGGACAGAGAACTAGTCATTAGTTTTAAAAATAGGAAGCTTGAAAAGAGCAGTTTGGAGTGGATATTTGGAACTAAAGCTTTATTTGAATGGATTTAAGAAAGAATATGAGAAGGGGATTGGAAAGAGTAAATAACACCTTTTTCTTATTATACTTTAAGTTCTAGGGTACATGTGCACAACGTGCAGGTTTGTTACATATGTATACATGTGCCATGTTGGTGTGCTGCACCCTTGAGCTCTGTTCTAAGGAAATATGGTAAAATAGGTTGGGTCCTACTGGGACCAGTCCAGGACTGGGATGTGCCAGTCTCAGACATCTGAAAACTCAGCGTTTGCTTGGGTTTCCATTTGTTTTCTCCCCTGACACAAGTTGATGAATGGATTTATTTATTTATTTTTCCAAACATGAGACCAGTGTCTTTGTAGGCTACAAAAGAGGAAGCAACATCAATCAGTTGAGTGGCACAAAGAATTAGAATCTTAGTCATACAAACAGAGTCCCATTTCCCTGCAAAGAGTCCTGTCAGCTGCAACATTTTGAAGCATATTAATATCAAGCCCTGAATATGTGTCTTGTTTTAAATCGTGTAGTATAGGGCAATTCATCAGCCCTTTTGGAAATAATGATGCAGATTTGAAGTCAGGCATATTTTAAAGAAGAGGTGCTCTTCAGTTGGTTTTTTGTTTTTTTTGGTTTTTTTTTTAGAATTTTTGCTTCCTAAGAACAAGGGACTGATAGTCAATACAAATCACCCAGATCCAGAAGTGGGGCAACAAGCATAGTGTACAGGACGGTGTGTATTAGGCCTGATTATGCCTCTTAACTGTATTCTGATATTCTCATAACTTCTCTGCAACTGAGCAGTAGCATTCATGCTGCTGTTTTATTTCTCATAGTGTCCAAAAAAAAAAAAAAAGAAATCCACCAAAAAGAAAAAACCAAACAGATCTTTAAATAAAAAAAGAGGAGAGTTTTATCCAGTCTTTGATTTTTAAAATTTCAAATAACAAAAGATCTGTTACATTATAATATCATATCCCAAATAAAAATTTAGATAATTTTAGCCAGGTGGAAGAGATTTTGAATTTTTTATATTCCTTCTTATTTGTAGTATCAACAGGTCAAAAGGTAAGTGTACTCTAAAGCCAAATTTAAAGATCTAAAATTATGCATATTTTCTTTTTGCTGCTTGCTATCCCTAATAAATAATAACAGGGATATGGTAATTTTGATTTTGCTCAGAAAGACAAGCTGTCTTACGACAATGAAAATATGCTTGTAATAGTAACTAAAATAAAAATCCTAATATTCCTTAATCTACTCTATTGAAAAATAAAATAATAAAATTAAAATAAAAGATCCTAAAACTATCAGGGACCTTAGAAATAGTTTTACTAAACCATCTCTCTTCAAAAACTAGAAAAACGAAATTTGAGGATAGTAACAAACATATCAAGGTGTAACACTGGGTATGACTTGCAAAAAGTGGCTAGAGAACTCTGCTTTCCTATTCACTAGCCCTGTGTCTCTTTGCTTATGAAATGCAGGCTTTCCTCAGTGTTATGAAGGTAAGAGGCTAGTACACTGGCTCCTCTGGCTTCTTAAATAGTGCAATATATGAGGGATATAAAGAAATCTAACACATTCTTTACTGGAACTAGATAGAAACCTCTTCTGAACCCTTAAGTGGAATGAGTGAAATAAGCAATTATCCTAGCTGTTGCAGCAGAAGGAAGAAAGAATGAAATTGATCTTAGTTATCTATTTAAAAAGAGAAGAAAAACTGGAATGAGAAGAAACGTAGCATCATGGTTCAACCAAGAGTTAATATTTGTATCATTTTAGAAAAATGTAATCATTATTTGTTGTGGATGACTTTTTGCCTCATGTGACAGTTCTTACATTGCGGTCAATAAATAAAAGTTGTGCTGACAGAAAGCTCGTGTGGTAGATCATGTAATTTACAAGAGACTGAAATATATCATAATACTGCATCTAGTACTTAACCAAGAGCTTCAACAACACATAAATCTTACCTTACTTTGACACAATCATAGAGTCTTTATTTCATACTAGGCTTTTCAATTGTAGCTGAGCATTCAAGATTGCTCTTGTAATAAGTACCATTTTTCTCCCCCATTTCTCCCTTTGCCCAAAGAAATGGATCTGGAAAGTGCTAAAAAAAAATTGAAACCTCCAGGAAATTGTCCTGAAACCAGAAACCAGCAGGAAATTGTTCTGAATACCCTATAGGCAACATCCAAAGTATTGTTTAAAACATATTCCTTTGTAATAACTGTCACCATTTTTTAATAAGTGCAATAGTATTCATATTCGAGCTACTGAACTCTGTGCATAGATGTTGGACTGTAGTGTAATATCATCATAAAAGCTCCAGCACAGGGAGAACTGAACTTTTTATGGGATAAGGAATTTATCTTCACAGTATGTTTAGGATCATCGTTGAATATTGCAACTGTCATTAGAAGCCTGCTCAGTGTCTGTACCAGAAAAAATTTCTACTGAAATCCTGATTCCTTTAAAAATTATCTAAAGATATTTTTGAGGAAATGCTTTTTGCTCTATTTATTTCCCACTCCATTAAGCTTTTTGCATCGATTATAATTTGTTTTTCTAACAAGCATCTTTAGCACTGCTCCTTACTACAATAGCCTCTTGTAGAGTTGCTGAAACTGCTCTTTAGAGTTTGAAATTTTTTTCTCACATAAATAAAGAGATAAACAGTATTCATCAAGCCCTTTTGAAAATATAACATGCTACCCTCATTTTACTTGATTCTGTAGTTAAATTGGTTAAGCTCATATGTAGCCTTCTCTTTTCAAGTCTTACATTTTACAGTAGGCTGAGCTCATGGGATTGCCCTTTCTATAGCATCTTCAGGTTGCCGTTCTCCAGATGGAATTTTCTCTCTAGTCTTTTAAACAGCACACCATAATCACACGTTTTGCTCTTTTATGTAGCTTTGCTCTGCATCTGCAATCTGGTGCCTCTCTTTACAACACCTAAGGGTGAATGTGCCTTTGAGCAGTAACTCCCAGTGTACTTTATGCCAGGATACTACATAAATGAAAGGAAGTATAAATGTATGAAGAACAGGAAAGGAAATAATATATCTACCTCAAGTATAAAAGACAGGCATATTTTATATAACCATTTCCATATTGCTATTACCATTTCTACATTATGGAAATGTATATGTACATTATCAGTGGGGCAAACTGAGAACATGAAAATTAGTGTTTTTCCCTGGTGCGTCCTGTTTTTAAACGAAATAATAAACGAAAACGTGACTCTAAATAGCCTGTTTTCTCGTTCTATTCAAGATATCAGTCGTGACTCTAAATAGCCTGTTTTCTCGTTCTATTCAAGATATCAGTCTTTCTTCATAGTGCATATAATGTCAGTATTTTAAAAATTGTTCTTTAAGTAATTGTAGTTTTTAGATTTAATATTATTTTTCAGGCTTTTAAGAGGGATATATATGTATTATAAAACTTAGAAAATATAGGGAAGACAATAAAACTCATCTGTAATCTTGGACAATTTTTACTTTTATATATTACTCAAGATGCATACATTTAATAAAATTCTGAGGCTATTAGGTACATTGTTTTGTAATCTATTGTTTTCCCATAACAACATATCATAAGTTCTTTCCTACATTATTATTTCTTCTTTTTTTAAAATAACTATCCATGGGGCTTTATACAACTAACAGTAAATCTTGGTATCTATTAAGACGAGCATCCTCGCTTTTTTTCTTTTTATTATTATTATTATTATTATACTTTAAGTTCTAGTGTACATGTGCACAATGTGCAGGTTTCTTATATATGTATACATGTGCCATGTTGGTGTGCTGCACCCATTAACTCGTCATTTACATTAGGTATGTCTCCTAATGCTGTTCCTCCCCCGTCCCCCCACTGCACGTCAGGCCCTAGTGTGTGACTTTCCCCACCCTGTGTCCAAATGTTCTCATTGTTCAATTCCCACCTATGAGTGAGAACATGTGGTGTTTGTTTTTCTGTAGTCTTCCATCATGTTTGGGTTTGTTTTCAATTTGTTACTAATACAAATAATTTCGTGTTAAAAGTCACTTGCTTAAAAAAATTCCAGTGCTTAAATTTTTGCGTAAATCTGTTTCCTTAAGTTTGTTGATAAATTATAAACTTAAAAAACTTCATTATCAAGTCTATTTTTTTATTCTAATTTTGTCTTTGTTTTACTACATTATGTCAAAATATAAAAATGTAGGAAAACAGGAAATGCTTGATATCTATAAAAAACTTTCCTCTTATGGAGAGTAATGTCTGTCTAGTTCAACTCCTTATTGATTGCTTAAAACTAGGGGTATTGAGAATTCAACAGACTATGCTGAAGTAACATTAGATGGTCACCAATCACCTTGTAAGAGGGTTCTGTTACTGACATAAATTTGAGGTTTCTTGAATGCCTAGAAAAGTAGGGAAGCTAATTTGGATTACAGAGTAATTGCTCTGGAGAATAGAGGAGTCAGTGAATTTTGTGGCCAAATAAGAAAGGGAAAAAAAAAAAAGAGAGAGACCTAGGGTGCTAGAAGGATGAATGGCTATAAATAAGATTACTGACACTGAGTGCAGGTATAAAGGGGGAGAGGAAACAGCAAAGAAAAAAATGTTGAAAGTTAAAATGTGCCTAAAACAGTAAAATAAATACTTCTTAAAGTAAGGTATCTTGAACCTTAAGGTAAAGGCGTCTTGAAAAACAGACATATATTTTGATGATGATGATCAGAAGAACTCTGGACTAGAGGCCGAAGTCCTCCTATGCCTGGCAAGTTTCTGAGAGGCAGAGGAGCCCTGTCTACACAGAAGCAACATACGTTAAGTAATTATAATATCAAAGGATGAAATCCAGAGAAGATAAAATATATGTGATAAAACACCAAAATCTTCCTCATACTTACAGATCTACATATATATTTTCCCTTTGCTTTATAGTTATGAAAAATGTTGCTACAAAGCAGAGGAATATTTAAATAAATGTTAATAAGTGTAAATCATCAATTGCAGCTCTGAATGGAGAACACAAAAGCAAACATAACAACTTGAGTGAAGAGACCATCCGACATTCTAATGTGAGAACCTGACAGGAAAAGAAGATGAATCAGAAACTGAGAAAACTTAAATAAAAGAGAAAAAAGCCCTCTTAGAAACAAAGATGAAACATAAGAATTTCAATGGAAAATAAGCACAACAGAAAACATGGTAGGGAGATAGAGATTGCATATGAAATGAACAAATGAAGGGAAATAGAATTACAAAACAAAATAAATGAGAAAACAATAGCCATTGGAGATATGATATCTGTAATATTGGAGTACTCCAGAAGAAAAAACGAGAAAAAGAAATTACAGTAATTTTAAAAATTATAAAACAAATAACCGAAAGGAAATGCTATTTTCCAGGGAGAGTTGTTGTACACACAACCCACATAATTAATACAAGAATACAAAGTTGGCTGGTCTCAGATATATCCACAGAAATATTCAACTAAAATAAATCCAGAATATTTAGTAAAAACACATTACAAATACATATACAGTAAGTCAGTGAAGACGGTATAGTAGCAAGTATCAGCAATCTGTATTTCCACCTGGCCAATAATTATACTGACAGCACTTTTCTGAAGTGACTATTTTGGAACTCTGGAACTTATTTGAACACTTGCAGCTTCTAGGGGAAAGCATTGCTTATACATAGCTATTAATTTCAGTCCATTTCTACCATTAGCATGATTGCTATCCATCCTTCATCCTTTATCCCCTTGGAAGGCAGCTGTGAGGATGGCAATCACATATTTGCCATGGCTTGATGGAGCCAGGGTGAGAAATACAGATGTTGTCCTCCAAATCTCAGGGTCCCATGTTCTGCTTGTGAATTGATGCTTCTAATTGCTGATGTCAAGCAGACTGAATGCCATGTAACTAAAAATGGATCCAAGACCTAAACTTTAGAGCTGAAACTATATATGTGGATATGACACCAAAAAGCACAGGCAAAGCAACAAATTCAAAAATAGACAAATTAGAATTTATCAAAAATAAAAACTTTTGTGCATCAAAATACACTATCATAAAAATGAAGACTACCTACCTACAGACTAAATGTGAAAAAATATTTGCAAATTATTTATTTGATAAGCATTTAACACCCAGAATATATAACAATCTCCTACAACTCACCAACAAAAACAGAAGAAATGACCCAGTCAAAATGGACAAAGATTGCTACCACGAAAACACAAAATATCATAAGAGGCTAAAATGAACAATTATGGCAACAGGCTGGATAACTTAAAGGAAAATGATACATTCCTAGAAACATATAACCTATCAAGCCTGAATCATGAGGCTGGGGTACAGTGGCTCATGCCTGTGATCCCAGCATTTTAGGAGGCCAAGGTGGGCAGATCACTTGAGGTCAGGAGTTTGAGACCAGCCTGGCCAACATGGTGAAACACAACTCTACTAAAAATACAAAAAATTAGCTAGGTGTGGAAGCACAGCACACGCCTGTAATCCCAGCTACTTGGGAGGCTGAGGTGGGAGAATCATTTGAACCTGGGAGGCAGAGGTTGCAGTGAGCCGAGTTCGGGCCACTGCAATCCAGGCTGGGTGACAGAGTGAGACCCTGTCTTAAAAAAAAAAAAAAAAAAAAAGCTGATTCATGAAGACATATAAAATCTGAACAAATCAATAATGAGTAAGAAAATTGAATCGAATCAGTAACTAAAAGTCTGTTATCAAAGCAAGGTTCAGGACCAGATGATATCATGCCTAAATTCTACCAAATATTTCAAATTCTATCAAATTCTAAATGCTACCAGAGATATTTAAAAAATACAAGTACCTATCAAACTCTTCTAATGATTCAAGAAAATAGAATACTTCCAAATTCATTTTACAAGGCCAGCATTACCCTGATACCAAAATGAGGCGAGGACACTGCAAGAAAAGAAAATTACAGGCCAATGTCCCTAATAAACAAACATGCAAAAATCCTCAACAAAATACTAGAAAAATTAATTCAACAGCACGTAAAAAATTCACAATGAAATAATAGGATTTATCCCTGGAATGCAAAGATGACTCAACAACTGTTAAATTAAGTTTAGCCTAAAGCTGCCTCCTCACATATACATTTGGCCAAAGGGCTTCTTCATACATATTTAACTATAACCTAACTGGGTGTGTAAACAGACTTCAAACTATTCTTGTAACAAGGAGCAGAATCTCAGCTAATCACAGCAGCTGAGTTTCAGACAGTCACGGGTGGCCACTGTGCCTCATTTCCATTTTTGGTATGTCATTTTCCCTTTGTGTCCACAAATGTTATTAAACCATGTGGCAGCCCCAGAGTTGCTCTGGAACTATTCTAGTTCTGGTGGCTGCCTGATTTGCAAGTCTCTCTTTGCTCAATTAAACTCTTAATTTAATTCGTCTATTTTTTAAGTAATACATAAGCCTATAAATGTGATACAACACTTTAATAGAGCTAAACACTAAAACTATGTGTTTGTTCTAATAGATGCAAATAAAACATTAGACAAAATTCAACACCTTTTCACGGTATAGCTCAAGACAAGTTAAGTATATCAACACCATAAAGCCTACATATGACAAATCCACAGCTAACATTATATTCTACAGTGAAAACCTGAAAGCTTTTCATCCAAAGTCTGAGATGAGACAAAGATGCCCACCTGTTCCACCCTAATTCAACATTGTAGTGGAAGTTACAGGCAGAGCGATTAGGCAAAAAAAGAAAAAAAATCAAGAATAAAAAAGGAAGTTGTCTTCCTTTAGCTGACGGCATGATCTAATATATAGAAAACACCAGACTCTACCAAAAAACTATTTAGAATTGATTAATTCAGTAAAGTTGCAGGATACAAAATCATACAAAATTCAGTAGCACTTCTGTATACTAACAATAAACTATCTGAAAAAAATTAGGAAAGTGATTCCCTTTACAATAGCATCAAAAATAATAAAATGCTTAGAAATACAACCAATGAAGTGAAAGACCTATATATTTGAAAAGTATACAATATTGATAAAAGAAATTGAAGAAGACACAAGTGGAAAAATACACTGTGTTCATGGATTCGAAGTATTAATATTATCAAAATATTCATACTACCCAAAGTGATATACAGATTTAATGGAATATCTACCAAGTTTCTATGATACTTTTCACAGAAATGGAAAAACAATCTTAAAATTTACAACCACAAAAGACCCTATATGCAATCTAGAGCAAAAAGAAGAAAGTTGGAGGCATCACACTGCCTGAGGTCAAAATATAAGACAAAGCTCTAGTAATCAAAACAGCATGATATTGACATAAAAACAAATTGATGTAACAGAGAGTCTATAAATAAACCTATGCATTTGTAGATAATACATTTTTTGGCATAGCTATAAATAACACAAACAGAGATAGATGGTCTTTCCAATAATGTTAGAGAAATTGGATCCTTATGTGACACCATATACTAAAATAAACTGAAAATGAATTAAATACTTAGTAAGACCTGACAACATACAACTAGTAGAAGAAAACAGGGAAAATGCTCTATGACATTAGTCTAGGCAATTATTTTTTGATGTAACCTTAAAAGCATGGAAGTAGAAGCAAACTCAACAAACGGGATTACATTAAACTAAAAATGCTTTAGCACAGCAAATAAAGCAATTAAGAGTGAAGAAAAAGACCTCTAAATTGGGAGAATATATTTGACAACCATATATCTGATAAGGGCCTAATATCCCAAAAACAAAAAAACTAAGAAAATAGCAAGAAAAGAAAGAAATTGATTAAAAAGTGGGAAAAGAACTTGAATAGACATACTTCAAAGGGAGACATAAAATGATTGACAGAAACCTAAAAAATTCTCTACACCACAAAGTATCAGGAAATTACAAATTAAAAGAATAATGTAATATCATCTCACATCTGTTACAATGGCTATTACCAAAAAGACAACAGGTAAGTGTTGAAGATGTGGAAAAAAGGAAACCTTGTACATTGTTGATGGCAATGTAAATTAGTACAGCCATTATGAAAAACAGTACAGAGATTTTTTCAAAAATCTGAAAATAATATTAACATTTGATCCGGCAATTCAAAAAAATTGAAATCAGTATGTTGAAGAGATACCTGCACTGCTATGTGTATTACAATGTAATTCATAAGGGCTGGGTGAGGTGGCTCACACCTGTAATCCCAGCACTTTGGGAGGCTGAGGCAGGCAGATTACCTGAAGTCAGGAGTTTGAGACTAGCCTGGCCAACATGGTGAAACCCTGTCTCTACTAAAAATGCAAAATTAGCCAGGCGTGGTGGCACATGCCTGCAATCCCAGTTACTTGGCAGTCTGAGGCAGGAGAATCGCTTGAACCCAGGAGGCAGAGGTTGCAGTGAGCCGAGATGGTGCCATTGCCTCCAGCCTGGGCAACAAGAACAAAATTCCATCTCAAAAAAAAAAAAGAAAAAAATACATAATTCATAATAGTCAAAATATGGAATCAGTCTAAGTGTTCATCAACAAATGAGTGAATAAAATTTGTATCTGTACACAATGGAATAGTATTCAGCCTTAAAAAAAGAAGGAAATTTTGTTATTTGGGACAATATGAATGAACCTGAAGGACATTATCCTAATTGAAATAAACTGAGCATGGAATGAGAAATACTGCATGATCCCACTTATATGTGTAATCTAAAAAATTTTGAACTCATAGAGGTAAAGACTAGAATGGTGATTACCAGAGGATGGAGGTGAAGAGTGGGGAATGGAGATAGATGGATGAAGGAATATATATTTTTATTCATATAGAAGGAATAGGTGTTTGAGATCTATTGAACAGCATGGTGGCTTTAGTTCATAATAATGTCATGTGTATTTCAAAACTGGTAACACAGCAGTAGATTTTAAATTGTCACTCCACACCATTAAAAAAAGTATGTGACTTGATGGCTATGTTTCTAGCTTGACTTAATCATTCCATAATGTATACATGTATTAAAACATTACATTGCACTCCATAAATACATAGCTATTATTTATCAACTAAAGTAAAATTAAATAAGCAAAGGACTTTAGTATTTTCCCAAAGATATACAAATGGCCAGTAAATGAAAAAAAAAATAGCTCAGCACAATTAGTCATTAGGGAAATCCAAATTAAAGTCATAATGAGATACCACTTCACACCTATTATGAAGATTATAATTTTGAAAAATGAAAAATAGCAAGTGTTGGCAATGATGTGAAGAAAATAGAATACTCATG
This sequence comes from Hylobates moloch, assembly GCF_009828535.3. Lineage (NCBI taxonomy): Eukaryota > Metazoa > Chordata > Mammalia > Primates > Hylobatidae > Hylobates > Hylobates moloch. The sequence goes on along the minus strand of NW_026652286.1, from coordinate 63,621,285 downwards.
TTTTCCTGAGGAGAACTTGAAATGGTACCACCACAATAGAAAGCAGTTTGGTGGTTTCTCAAAAGATTAAATACAGAATTACACATATTCCTGCAATTCCAGTTTGACATATCTATCTAAAAGTATTGAAAGAAGGGGCTCAAACATATGTGTATTCCCAAGTTCATACCAGCATTCCTTTTTTTTTTT
>NW_026652286.1:63610600-63618096 GCF_009828535.3 Hylobates moloch | reverse complement strand
TATTGTATGAATCTTCTTGTATGACTTACCTAGAGTAGTCAAAATCCTAGTGACAGAAAGTAGAATAGTCATTATGAAAGCAGAGAGAAAGTGATTGTTTAATGGTTACAAAGATTTTGTGGGGAATGATGAAAACCTTTTGGGTATAAATAGTGAAGATTACACAGCATTGTGAAGATATTTAATGAACAGAATTTTATACTTACAAATGGTTAAAGTGATGGATATTTTGGCACATATATTTTATCATAGTAAAATATGCAAAAATTATTAGGCCAGATATAAAAACAATATAATAGAATTTAAATCAATCATATGTGTCATACAAAACATGTAAATGGAATTAATTTACTTTTTATGAAATAATTTGCAAATTTTCTCCCAAAGTAAACTCAAGAAACATGACTAAAATTTCTTATTTGTCAAACATTACCTACACATGTGCACACATACATACAGAGCAAAAGGAATCCAAGCAAATGAATATATTAAAAAATCTGGGAGATAATATTAATATCATAAAAAATTTTTTTCAAAATTGTTAGGATAAACACTTTAAGAACTCTGGGAGTTAGCCAAAGGCTTGCAGCAATTAAGGAAGTATTTAATTAAGAAAAATGCTGCAACTTGGTAAGAACAGAGAGTTTTACGGCATTTAACTTGAAATACTCTCATTCTCCTATCTCCAGCTCCACTGTAGCCATGAAAATCAACAGCCCACCATCATAGTGAGAATTGCAAAGCAGCAGAATGGCAGCCTCCAGAGAGCATAAAAGGGGGCTGGAAATCTTTTAATGTCTCACTCTCAGATAATTGTCATTCTCTGACATTTTTATAGTTCTCCACAAAATTCCACTTAAAAGGCTGTCTTTATTTGATCTATGATTTCACATACTACAAAAATCCTTTTTACTCAGGAATATATTTCAAAAGTAATGAGAATAAATTGCTTATATTTCTGGCTTCCTGGGGCAATAGATAACAGTTGAAGACAACAACAGGCTATTCAAAACACTTGCTGGTGAAAGTTGGGAAATGACATGTTCATATTGTATTTAAGCAAGCTCTGAGATGTTCCTGGAAGCAAAGAAGGCCGTATGTATTTGTATGACTGCATTCATGCCCAGGACTTTCCGCATATGAAGAAATAACAGAGAAGGCACTAAGTTCTCACTTCTGGCTTACTTTGAGACTTGGTGCAAGCAGAAGGTGAAGAATAAAGGACACTTCTCAATTGCCTGGTTGGGTCTTGAAGTCATGCCCAACACAGAGTCCCTTAGCAAAAGATTGGGAAACTTATTGGTTCTAGGCATTCAAGAAAATGTCGTTTCAGTCATTAGCTGACCACTAAGCTAACCAAGCAGAGACTTTCACGGCTACACCATCCAAAGAAACCCTCCCCTAAACCCAAACAAATGACTGTTAAGTATACTAAATAATTTGAAATGGTTGCTATATATATAAGCTCAGTATCTAAAAAATTAATTGTGCATAGTGTATTTCTTTGCACTAGCAATGACTAATTTAAAAATAAAAACTATAAAACAATGTTACAGTAGAATCAAAGTAAATAAAATACTTAGAAATAAATTTAACGAAAGTGCAAGATATGTACAACGTAAACTACAAAACATATTGAAAGAAATGAAAGATGGCCATTATCCCCAAAATAATTATCTAATCAATCACAGTCCTTACCAAAAATTCACCTAATTTTTAAAATTAATATGATTCCTTTATAATTGACAGATAATTGCACATATTACGGAGGGGGAGTGTGATGTTTCCATTCAGGTATACATTTTATAATGATTAAATCATCATTTCTCTGTGATGATAACATTCAAAATCTTCTTTTCTAGCTATCTTGATATATATACAACACTGTTATTAGCTGTAGTTACCTTACTGTGCAGTATAGAACACCAAAACATATTCTTCCTATTAACTGTAACTTTGTGCCTGTTGACCCCACTGTCCTGGTTCCCTCACCCTTCCACACACTCCGATAACTGCTATTCTACTCCCTACTTCTATGACACTAACTTTTTTAGATTCCACGTATGAGTGAGGTTGTTTTTCTTTCTGTGCTTGACTTTGACTTTTTTCACTTAACATAATGTCTTCTGGATTTATCTACATTTTTGCAAATTACCTGATTTTCTTCCCTTTTATGAATGAACAGTATTAAATTCAGTATTCACATTGTGTGTGTGTGTGTGTGTATGTATACATGTATTACATTTTCTTTAATTATTCATCTATAGATGGGCATTTAGATTGATTCCATATCTTGGCTATTGTGAATTGCATTGTAGTAAACTTGGGAGTTCAGATATATCTTCCACATACTGATTTCATTTCCTTTGGATATATATGGAGTAATGGGATTGCTAGATCATATGGTAGTTCCATTTTCAATTTTTTGGGGGAAGCTCCATACTGTTTTTCATAATGGCTGTATTTATTTACATTCCCATCAACCGTGCATAAGAAATCCTCCTTTTTAAAAAAAGATTAACAAGCTTATTCTCAAATTCATATGAAAATGCAAAGAAACCAAAGTGACTACAATAATCTTGAAAAAGAATAAATTTGGAAGACTTCTTTCCAATTTCAAAACTTACTACAAAACTAGAGTAACCCAACTGCGGTATTGAAATTAGAATAGACATGGATAGCAATGTTTCCATTTTTGAAATATTTTATAGAAATCAACATATTTACAGTCAATTGATTTTTTTATGTGTGCCAAGAAATTCAATGGGCAACCAATATTACAGCAAATCTACATTCATAGGAGACAGCTATTTTACCTAGTAGTAAGAATAAGTAGACTTCAAGAGATGTGTTGTTGGAGTAGCAAGAGGTTATAAATTGATGCAAAGAGGGAAAGTCAGATCAATAATAGAGCAATGGCAATAGGGTATAAAAGATTCTCTCTCCTCATCGTCATGAGCTCAGAAAAGGAGAGGTACAGTGTCATTTATGCTTAAGAAATACAACTTGAGCTTGTGTCTTTGTATTTTCAGAACAGATAAGGAGAGACATAGGTTTGCATAAGTAGATTAGAGCCTGATTTGGAAGGCTATTGATACTGTGTAGATATTTCATGTCAATATTAAAAAAGAGATGGGAAAAGAAAAAGACAAAACAAGTCACCTGTAATTCCAATTTCAACTGAAAGGCAAGTTATATATGTATCTGAAAACTATTTATCACTAAATAACCTATCATTCTCTCACCCTATGCTTTTGTATATGCTATTCTCTAAGACTAGAACATCTATTATTTTCCTGCTTTGCCATTCTCTTCAACTCTACCTCCCATTATCTTTCACTAAGCCAGTTTATATACGGCTGGGTTAAAATGCTGCCTTCTCTGTGAACCCTTTTCTGACTTCATGCAGTTAATTTCCCCTTGCTGTGTGCCCACACAGAATTTGTACAGTTTTTCACTTTCACACATATCACCTTGAATTGTAATCTATCTGATTTTTCCCCTAGAAATTCATCTTCTTGAAACAGAGATGACTAGGTCTTAATTACCTCTATGTCTTACTGCCTACACTCTGACATATGAGAGATATTCAACAAGTTTTAGTTGAAAATGTACAAATAAGTATCCCCAATTAATTGATTCGTTGGTTAAGACTATCAGCTACTGCTCAATCTGTACATAATATGAAGAGAAAAACTTTAATATGGTTACTTCCATGCAACACTAACATAAACAATTGATTATTTTACTTTCATTTAACTTCCTCTGCAACTGTTCCAGCCTTCTGTGATCCAGTCATGCCAGCTCTGCATATCATCTGTTTACATGTATCTGATCAAAATATTATTTTTCAGAAATCATTTCCTGGGCTTGATTTCTAATATAAGCACTGTGTGGTCTGTGTCTTCTGAAATAAATAGTTGAAGACATTGGCAAGCTTTTGCTGTCAATCTTACAGCTGAAAAAATATTGGTAAGCTCACCAAAATTTGCACTATAGCTGAGGTAGACTGATTCCATACAATAGGTGGAAGAAAAGTAGCATCAGGTCCAATTGGTTGAGTGTCAAATTTAAGTCCAGTACTTACTTGTTAGGTTTTTGCCTTGATGCTGTCTAACACTGTCAGTGGAGTCTTGAAGCCTATTACTATTATTTTGTGGCTGTCTAGTTCTCCAGAACAATCAGGCAAGATAAATAAATAAAAGACATCCAAATATGAAAAGTCAAACTATCTCTTTTCACCAGCGGTATGATGCTATACTATATCTAGAAAACCCTAAAAACTCTGCAAAAACGCTTCTAGAACTAATAAACACATTCAGCAAAATTTCAGGATACAAAACCAATGTACAAAATGACTTGAATTGCTATATACCAATAATATTCTAGCTAAGAGCCAAATGAAGAACACAGCCCTATTTACAATAGAGAGAAAAAAAAATGAAGTACTTAGAAATACAGCTAACCAAGGAGGTTAAAGATCTCTACAAGGAGATCTACAAAATTCCACTGAAAGAAATTAAAAAAAGATACAAATGTAAGAAGAAATACCCAAGCTCCTGTGTGTCAGGACTGAGGCAGATCCAGAAGAATCTATCCAGTGCTTTGGGGATGAGCCAGTTTGATGGAATTCATTGGCATCATAAAATTCATCTTCACTGGTGGAGTAAGAGAACTCTGGGACTGTATTTGGAGACAAGTTCACATGGCTTGGAGAAGTTAGACTGCTATTCAGTGGTGAATGGCCACTGCCTGTAGTGTTTGGTGTAGGAGTCTGATGCTGTCCCAAAGTAGCCAACACAGGTCCAACTGGTAGGGAAGATGGACGCTGCTGTTTTAACTTACACAACTGAACAGGTTCTGGAAGTAACACAATCTGGGAAGGCATTGTGCTGATCACAGGTTCCAAAGGACTAGGTTGATAGATTGCATCTACAGGATTAATAGTACTCATTCCATCTACGTGCTTCTCTGCATTACTCTTTAGCAATCTGCAGCAACACAATGCAGTGTTTAGTTGATTCTACCATGCTATTTGTTGTTTCTTTGAGAGTTTCCATTTTCTTTCTGTTCATCTTCTTTGTAGTTTTGAAGCTTGTCATCGAAAAACTTTAATTGTTCAATCAAGATTTGTAGGTAATCACATCAGCAGCAGCTCAGGAAATAGTCTAAAACGTCCAGATACCAGAGAATCACTTAATTCTTCCATGTCCAATGGAACAAGTGATGCTGACCTTTTCGATTCGTATGATAGTAGAGATGATGATGCGTAGGCAGGGTCCACAGAGGAGCACATGAGCGTCATCATGCATCTCTTGTCACAGGTTAGGCTTGGGATGGATCTTACCGAGGTAGTTCTTCCAAGGTTTATTCTTGAAAGAAGATCTCTTTTAGAAATGTATGCAGACTTTTTGCACACCGGAAGCTGTTTGTGTCCATTAGTGACTAGAAGGATCACAAGGATCGGATGGTTCTGGTTGTGAAATGGTACCTCTCAGCCTTTCATGCAAGAAGGAAGGGATCAGTTGCCAAAAAGCCATACAATCCCATTTTGGGCAAGATTTTTCAGTGTCACTGGACACTACCAAATGATACTGAAGAGAACACAAAACTAGTTTCAGAAAGACCAGTTCCCTGGGTTTCCAAAAATATGTAACATTCATGGCTGAGCAGCTTTCCCATCCACCCATTTCAGCCTTTTATGTTGAGTATTTTAACAAGAAGATACAATTCAATGCTCATGTCTGGACCAAATCAAAATTCCTTGGGATGTCAATTGGTGTGCACAACATAGGGCAGGGCTGTGTCTCATGTCTACACTATGATGAACATTACATTCTCACATTCCCCAGTGGCTATAGAAAGTCTATCCTCACATCATCCTGGGTGGAATTAGGTGGAGAATGTTGTATTAATTTTTCCAAACAGGCTAGAGTGCAAATATCATCTTCCATACTAAACCCTTCTATGCGGGCAAGAAGCACAAAATTACTGCTGAGATTTTTTTTCTCCAAATGACAAGAAGTCTTTTTGCTCAACTGAAGGAGAATGGAATGGTGTGATGTGTGCAAAATATGCAATAGGGGAAAATACATCCTTTGTAGATACCAAGAAGTTGCCTGTAATCAAGAAGAAAGTGAGGAAGCTAGAAGATCAGAGCAAGTATGAATCCCGCAGCCTTTGGAAGGATGTCACTTTCAACTTAAAAATCAGCAACTGAAGCAAAGCACAGGCTTGAATAAAAAAGCAGAACCCCAAGAAGGGAAAGAGAAGGAAATTCAGTGGGAGACAAGGTTATTTCATAAAGATGGAGAATATTGGGTTTATGATGAACCATTACTGAAATATCTTGGTGCTGCCAAGCATTAGGTTTGAAGATGCAAAGCATATACCTGATGATCAGGGCAGTAGGCATAATTCAGCAACAAACAATCTTCCTTTGGGAGAAACGTGTTTACTACCTTCTTATTAGAGTGGTTCCTATCTCAGGGATACTGGACTTTTGGACTCAGATGAACAATTAAAGTGCAAAAAACTTCCCTTTTCCCTCTGTGGCAGTTATTATTTTGACTTTAGTCCCGAGAACAACTTCAGGTTTTGAAAACGAGATAATGTCTGCACCTTTTCCAAACCCCACACATTGAAAATCATTTATAAATCCAAACCTGAAACTCTGTACTCTAGTACTGCTATTAAGATATACAACCGGCTCACGCTTGTAATCCCAGCACTTTGGGAGGCTGAGGCGGGCGGATCACGAGGTCAGGACATCAAGACCACGGTGAAACCCTGTCTCTACTAAAAATACAAAAAAAAATTAGGCGGGCGTGGTGGCGGGCGCCTGTAGTCCCAGCTACTCGGAGAGGCTGAGGCAGGAGAATGGCGTGAACCCGGGAGGCGGAGCTTGCAGTGAGCCGAGATTGCGCCACTGCACTCCAGCCTGGGTGACAGAGCGAGACTCCGTCTCAAAAAGAAAAAAAAAAAAAAAGATATACAATCTCTTTCTTAGTACACATAATCTTGAGATACATACATACATACACACACACATACACACATATATATACACACACCACATACACATATGTATATATATCTATATATGTATATATATGTGTATACATATGTGTGTATATATGTGTGTGTGTGTGTGTGTATATATATATATATATATACACACACACACACACTTGGTGCCAGATTTTTTCATAAATACCCTGCCTAATGTAAATGTGGGTTCCTCTGAGTTGTTTTAGAAAATTACTGCAATGTATTAAAATCAAGTGTTAGGAAATATCATGGTCTTACCTGCAGTAACTTTTATTTTAGAATTGGACAATTATTAAACTGTATCTAATCCTGGAAAAAAAGAAAGAGCCCATACTGATAGATCAGAAGAATAAAAGTTGTTAAAATGGCCATACAGTCCAAAAGCAATTTACAGATTCAATGCTATTTCTATCAAACTGCCAACATCATTCTTCATTGAATTAGAA
>NW_026652286.1:63533409-63607337 GCF_009828535.3 Hylobates moloch | reverse complement strand
ATGTTGGCAGTTTGATAGAAATAGCATTGAATCTGTAAATTGCTTTTGGACTGTATGGCCATTTTAACAACTTTTATTTTTCTGATCTATCAGTATGGGCTAGGAAGAGCAAGCGCCTCCCAAATATCTTGAGAACACTGGCAGCTTTATGGTGACTAAATCCACACTTTCTTTAAAGAGATGCAGATGAATTACTTTTCTGTTAATATATAGAAAAATACACAGGAGAACATGCAGATACATGTAAATATCTACATACAGGGATATTTGTATGTGTGGTTGTGAAACCCATAGACAAGTGAATTTGGCCATCTTTGGGCAGTGAGGTCAAATGTGAATATGTGTAAAAGTGCTTTTCAGAATTGTGCTTTACTATGAGAAAACATCAAAACTGCTGTAGTTTTCCATTTCTACTGTATTTCAGTTGCAACCTATTTTTAACAAACTTTGTATGTATTTAAGTGTATTTGCTATTGTTTAGAAAGTGCTGACAAAGTTTATATTTGTAACATCAGCCTTCCTCGCCCGTCTCCATCTGTCTATTCTTCATTAAACACTAACTGAGTATGGAAAAAAAAAAGAAATTAACTCAAGATGAATTAAATATTTAAATGTAAGATTTCAAACTATAAAATTCTGGAAGAAAATACCCTTCTTGACATCAGCCTTGGCTAATGTCAAGAATTCCTAAGAAGTTATGGCTAAGTCCCCAAAAACAATTGCCACAAAAACAAAATTGACAAGTGGGACCTAAGTAAACTAAAGAGCTTCTGCAAAACAAAACAAAACAAAAATCAACAGAGTAAACAGACAACCTACAGAGTGGGAGATAATATTTACAAATGATACATCTGACAAAGGTCTAATATCCAGAATCTATAAGGAACTTAAACAATTCTGCAAGTATAAAACAAATTACCTCTTTAAAAAATGGGCAAAGGACATAAATAGATACTTCTCAAAAGAAGACATACAAGCAGCCAACAAATATATGAAAAAATGCTCATAATCACTAATCATCAGAGAAATGCAAATAAAAACCACTATGGGATGTCATCTCACACCAGTCAGAATGGCTATTATTAAAAAGTCAAAAAACAACAGATGCTGGCGAGGCTGCAGAGAAAAGGAAATGCTTATTTACTGTTGATGGGAATGCAAATTAGTTTAGCCACTTTAGAAAGCAATTTGAAGATTTCTCAAAATACTTAAAACGGAACCACCATTCAACCCAGCAATCCCATTAATAGATATATATGCAAAGGAAAATAAGTTAGTCTACCAAAAAGACAACATGTACTCAGATGCACTATTCTGCACTATTCAGGATAGCAAAGACATAGAATCAACCTAGGTGTGTGTCAATGGTAGATTGAATTTAAAATGATATATATACACCATGGAATACCATGCAGCCATAAAAAAGTGGAATCATGTCTCGAGTGAAATAACGCAGTAACCGGAAACCAAATACTGCATGTTCTCACTTATAAATGGGAGCTAAACACTGAGTACATTTGGACATTCAGATAAGAAAAATAGACACTAGGGGACTACTGGATGTGGGAAGAAAGAAAAGTTGTGTGGGCTGAAAAACTACTTATTGTGTATTATGGTCACTACTTGGGCTATGGGATCATCTGAATCACACAATATATTCCTGCAACAAACCTGCATATGTACCCTCTGAATCTAAAATAAAAGTTGAAATGTTTTTAATAATTAATTTTTTAAAACATGAAATAAGGAGTAGAATCAGCCAGTAGGGCTTATGCAGCACCACCCAACATCAGCAGACACATTGACACCTGAAAAATGATGACTCTTGATGTGAATGTCTATCCCAGGACCTAAGATTCTCTTTCTCTCCTGTTCATTATCACCTGTTCAGCTTTTCCTTTTCAACAGCTATTACTGATCCCAATCATTGTCATCTTCTATAGGCTTTATTTAAGGGAAAAATATATTTGAGTTACAATAATTTTCGTAGAATAGACAACTCACATTATATTGTGGCAACAGATATGTCCAGGAGATGAAAAATGTCCAAACAGTAGAGGGTTTCAAATGTAGTTTGAATAGTTTGCCTGCTAGGGGAGGGAAAGTGTTGGGATGTGATGGAAGAATTTTGAGCAGGGGATGGTGATGTGATTAGGTTTACGCATCAGAAAAGCTAATCTGAAATTATATACAGGCCATATCACACATGATAAAAAACTGGAGGCAGGAACACTAGTGAGGAAGCTACTCCAGACAAATGAGAGGCAATGAGTGCAGAAATTAGGACAATGGAAGGGAAACTGACATTTCTGAGTGCTGACTGGAATGTATGCTCTGTATGTCTGTCAAGAAACTCTTAAATTTGAGATACTCTCCATCCCCAAACAACAAAGTTCAAAAAATTAAAAGCTCCTTCATCTCCATCCCCAAGCTACTCATTATTACCAGCGCTGGCATCATCTCCTTCACTTTTCTCAACTCATCAGTCACTCACTCCTGTTGATTTTATTTCCCAAACACTTCTTAAATCCTTTAACCATTCTGTTTATATTATCATTGTCTATGGAGAAGAAGAAGGAAACATTATTGAGCATAGTTAACCAGATAACATGATCCAGTCCTACCCACAGTGATTAAATTAGTTTTAAATGATCTTCGGCGAGCCGCTTAACCTTGCTACATTTTCGCCCTTATCTGTCAAGAATATAATAATCATATAAACCCAATATAAACTATGAAAATCAATATTTTGCATTTGGCAACTTTATATTTTATACTTTCACAGAATCTGGAGACTTTCAGTAGTTTTCAACTTTAGCTTATGTTGGAATCATTTGAACGGCTTAAAATACATTTTCAGGTACCATCACCACAAGAGTTTCTGGAGTGGGCTTTGGAATTTGCATTTCCAACATGTTTTCAGGTGACACTCATGCTGCTCATCTAGAGACCACACTTTAAGAGCACTGACTTATTTGAGTTCCCCTTGAAAACTAAAATGGACTTAAAGTGAGTTTGATTTTATTCTAGTTCCAACACTAAGCAATAGTATCACCATAGATATATTCTTTGACTTTATAAGCTATAGTTTTCTCACCTGTAATGAAGTAATTGAGTCTCCAAAGCCTATATTTGTTGCTATGTCCCTATTATGCTTCTGAAGTATGCACATATCTTTCATCTTTATGAAGTATGCAAGTAAAATAAAGAGATCATTGTTTCTGAAGGAAAATGTAAGAACCTTTAGTTTGGGTATAAAGATCATTGTAACGTTGGTGAAGAAATTATTGTACTTAAGTCTACCTCTCTTAAATTCTCTATTCAGGTGATTCCTGTATCCAGAAATTATTTCACTTTATCCTGCTTAAGCAATGTTTTGGAGTTTTGGAATATTAATAAATGTTCATAATAAGAAATAGTGGAGTGGAGCTGAAATTTAGAAAAATAGTGAAGTGGAGCTGAAATTTAAAATATTTTGTGCCAAAATCACAGTAATTCCTTGTGACTTGAGGTATGTAAGGCTGGCTAATAGTAGTGTAGTAGCAGAGTAAGATGGATCGACAGATGCATTTCCTATCTTATTTCAGTGATTCTTGGCTTGAAAACTTCAAATTTTCCTTTGACTCTGTTTGAATGCCTCTCAAATGGGCTAAGGCATTATGCAATATAAAGAGAAATACCCAGCATAGATCGGTGCATTTGAGAATCACTTAGCCTAAGCTATTTTTGACTGAGTGCAGTAGCTCTAGAATGAAATTTCACAGGTCAACTTCTCTGCTACTATCCAGTGAAGTGTTATCTGCTTCTATTTTCTCAACTAACTAATGTAACAACACATGAATGATCTTTAGGAAATGGCCGTTGATGTCAGAAACTCGGAAATTGAAATTATTAAGTCATGATTTATAATATAATTAAGAAGTTAATTCTAGATGGCATGTTTTCCCTTCCACTTACATTTAATGTACACATAAGATGTAGTACAAAAAAGTATCTCATGATGTGTTCTAAAGGATGCAAGTGACACTAAGCTTTTCCTATCACTCCAATTGAAAAATGGTCATGTTCCAAATTTAACAAATGATAAATTTGAAATGTTTTAATTGATAAAATGTTCCCAGTAATACATTTTTGTTAAATATTTGGAACATGCTCCTGCCTACCTACATTAGACTCTGTCATACAAAGATACTCATTTAAACTCAAATATATTCTATCTCTTATTTTAGAGTTAAATAGGGTTAGGTCTAATATGTGTCATAATATTTCACTCACAGCATATTATTTCTCTAAGTGCTCTGTTGCTTGAACATGTCTGAAACCACTATATTTTAAAGATAAAGAAGGATAAAAATTGACTATTAAAATTTCATAAACAATTGAATTAATGACCTGAATTCAGAAAGTATGAAAATCATTATTTCCTTCTGTGTCTGGTATAGTTGTCGCTTGAGTTTTGTATCAGGGAAAAAAAATCAAGCTGGTAATGAAATTGGAACTTCAAGAGCGTTGTTTCTAACATACAGTAGGGTGAAAATAAGGGTTGATTTCCTTTCCAATGGCAATGGTGGTTACTGTGTATACTGGATTCAAGAGATATTTGAAAATAATAAATTCAATGAAGTAAGCAACAGATTTAACTTCAGAGTGAGGGAGAGGAATCAGTCTATAAGGACTCCCAGATGTCTAGCTTAAGCCAACAACCACAACAACAACAAAAAAAGAAGTTTGGATGGTTAATTTTTTGTGTCAACTTGATTGGGCCATGGAATGTCCAGATACTTAGTCAAACTTTATTCTAAGTGTTTCTGTGAGGGTGTTTTTGATGAGCTTAATATTTGAATGGATTGAGTAAAGTAGATTGCCCTCCCTAATGAGTGTGGACCTCATCCAGTCAGTTGCACATCTGAATAAAACAAATAGGCTAAATAAGAAAGAATTGCTTCTGCTTGACTACTTTGAACTAGGACAATGGTCTTTCCTTGCCTTCTGATTCAAACTGAAAAACTGGCTCATCTTGGGTCTCAAGCTTGCAGACATTCATACGGGAACTACCTTCTCTTGGATCTCCAGCTTACAGATCTTGGAAATTCTCAGCCTTCACAATTGCATTAGCCAGTGTCTTATAACAAATCTATTTATCATTCTCTCTCTCTCTCTCTCTCTATATATATATATATATACACACACACACACACACACACACACACTTGTTTATATAATGAAAGTTATATATATATACACACATATAATGAAAGTTGTTTATATACACACGTATAGTGATGTGCTTCATAACAACTTACAGTCAGTGATGAGCTGCATATATGATGGTGGTACCACAAGATTATAGTACCATATTTTTGCTCTACCTTTTCTATGTTTAGATATGTTCAAAAGCACAAATACTTACCATTGTGTGGCAATGGACTACAGTATTCAGTACAGTGACATACTGTATGTGTTTGTAGCTTAGGAGTAATAGGCTATCCTATATAGTCTGGATGTATAGTAGGCTATACCATCTAGGTTTGTGTAATTGCACTCTATGATGTCTATACAATAAAATTACTTAATTACACATTTTTCAGAATATATCCCCATTGTAAAACAATATACATACACACACACCTGTACACACATGTACATGTATATATATATATAGATAGATATACACATATATACTTGTATACAGAGTATATATGTGTGTGTATATATATACATATATGTGTGTGTATATATATACATATATGTGTGTGTATATATATGTATATATGTGTGTGCGTGTATACACACACAGACACACACACACACACTTATTGGCTCTCTTGAGAACCCTGACTAATACAGTTAGTTTCAGTATATTCCTATGACAAAAGTAGAAGAAAGTGGCAATCATTCCCTCTCCCATAAATTCTGCCCTTTCCCTACTCTCTATATTTATTTCCAAAGAAAGAGATATTGTCAATGTGATTGCTTGAAGCTCAAGACATTAATTGTGTCAAACAGGTAATGGATGATGTCATTGTGATTTAAATGTTGACCAAGTGCAGGGCTCTCATGTTTTCCAAGAGGTAAGCAGTTCAAGACAAGAGCTTCTCTTTTACTTATACCATCTCCTTTCTTGCAATTGGTTGGATGGACTTAAGACTTGATCTGCAATTTGTGAGGAGAGTGTGAGATGGTGAGCTGGAGAAACAGGAAGCCCTGCTGAGCTCCAAGTTACATTTTTAATTCCTCAATTATAAGTCTCTACATAGGGGGCTATTGACTGCCAGTTTACTAATAATGCAGTCACTTTTTTCTTACTTGGCCACACTTACTTGCCTTAGGGAGAAAGTTATTAACTCCCTACTTGAGGAAACTAGCATGAAGAAAATGTGAGTGGTAAGATCGAATCTGTATATTTCTGAACCTTTAAGGTAATACCATAATAACCTTATGTCTACATTTAAACATAGCTGTTATGTTACTCAGACACCTTTGAAATTACTCAAAATAAAGATTTGAAGAGAAAGAAATATCAATATAGTAATCAAACAGAACTAGAAGGTTAGAACTGGTTTGACTCTCACTCAATACTAGATATGCATCTTGAGATTCTCTGGGACTCTACCTCCTCATTTGTAAATTTAAAAAAATAGATAATATGTGTCATGTAAATAACTACAATGAGTCTTTTCAATAGCTTCCTGCCTATTCAATTCCATTTCTATATTCAATTTATCTTAAGTTTGTTTTTTTCTTCATAGCTGGATTTAAGTTTGTAAAACATAAGTCTGATTACTTTACTTTCCCACTGAAAAAAAGGTTTACTGTATTCCCCTTACTCTTAGGAACATATAAACATGCCAAACTGATATTTTTGAGGCTTTCCCCAACTTTGACTCATCTGATTCATTTAGTTTTATCATCTCTCTCAGACTTTCGTATCTACAAAAAAAACAAATTATTTATTATTCTATGAATGCCCTACACTTAATTCTGTGTTTTTGAAAAAAAAAAATCTACTGGGAATTTGAAAAACAAATCATTCTACTGTGAATGTTCTTCATCATTGTTGAAATCCTCTAAGACTAAGCTGATAGATCATCATCTTTGCCATGCCTTCCCCAGTAAACTCAGCTGGAGTTCACTGCTCTTTCCTGCAGAACTATTTTACTTTTTCCAAGTACATAAAATAATTTATAAGTGTTTTTGACTTCCCATTAGATTTTTAGCTTCATTGAAGGCAGCAGACCTCCACAGGACAAATACATTGTCTTGTATGTGGGAAGTGCTCAATGAATATTGAGGTGAGTTAAACAGTGAATCCATATATTCACTCTTTTAAATAAAGATCATTTTATTATTAATATTACTTATAACATTTATGTAGAAAATTATATACTGCTCACATATATCTGTTTTCTTTTTATCAATCCTCTGAACAGCGTTGCTAATTTTTGCTCCTAGTAGACTAATTAGTGTAGAGCAGACCTACTTTGACTATCCTGAAATAAGTACAGAATGTTTTATATGAGAAGTATGCAAAATATAGAAATGCAGAAATATACACATCTATGAATAATGTGAGTATATATACATATACATATATATTACATTTTTAACTCTTTTCTGAGCTATGAATTGCTAAAAACAATAATCATGAAAGGGCACCATCTGCTATACAAAGGATGGAATGCTACAAAATTTTGAACAGAAATCGTATGTAGACTTTAAATTAATTCCACTATTTACTAGCTATGTACATTC
The DNA here is from genome assembly GCF_009828535.3 of Hylobates moloch. Taxonomy (NCBI): domain Eukaryota; kingdom Metazoa; phylum Chordata; class Mammalia; order Primates; family Hylobatidae; genus Hylobates; species Hylobates moloch. The sequence goes on along the minus strand of NW_026652286.1, from coordinate 63,599,585 downwards.
ATGGAATAGTAAACATAGTTTACTCGCTCTGTACAGGCCACATAACAATATTTGGTCAACAATGGACCACATATATAACAGTGGTATTATGAAATTGTAACAATTTTTTTTACTATACCTTTTCTATGTTTAGATGCTTAGATACACAGATACTACTGTGTTACAATTACCTCTAGTATTCAGTACAGTAACATGCTGCACAGGTCTATAGCCTAGGAGCCATAGGCTATACCATATAGCCTAGGTGTGTAGTAGGCTATACTATGTAGGTTTGTGTAAGTGCATTCGGTGATGTTTGCACAATGACAAAATCACCTAATGGTACATTTCTCAGAACATTTCCCTGACATTAAGTGGCACATGACTCTACTTAAGAAAGTTACTTAAATTATTCTTAGCTCTAGTTCCATCAACTGTAAAATGAGAATGTTAACATTGATCTCATAAGATAGATATGACAGCTATCTCTCTCTCTCTCTCTCTCTCACACACACACACACACACACACACACCACACCACACATATTTTCAGCCTTGTATCTGGTAAATCATATATGATAAATAATGATTACTTATTATATTAATAAGAACAATGATTAGTATTTTACACTTAGCATAGAATGAGGATTGGAATTTTTAATGATTTTTGGAACTCATTCTTTAAACAAATAATTTTGCAGTACTTTAATTACTAACTTATCTGTCTTATAAATTCTAGTTACGTGTGGATTTTCTTAAACTTTTAAAACCATTTCCTGTAAATAAGAGCAAACATATTTACAAAGATCTGAACTTATATCAAAACCAGTCCTGTAAAGTTCTAAGACTGTGTTATTTTTCTTCTAACACAAAATAGTAACAATTAAATTATTTCCTGCCTTCTCTAATTTAAATTGGAGACCACAAATAAGTGGACACTTCATATCATCTTATTTCATTCTATTTGGCCAGGAAACATCAAAGGTATTTACCTGGTGAGCCATGGCAGCTGTTATTGTACTTAAGATAAAATTCTTATAACACAATAATATTGAAATTAACTTAACATATATGGTATGCTGATATAGTTTAAAAATATCTCTGATGATAGCATCATGATTTTTTCTAAAGAAAGGGTAAATCCCCTTCCCTTTCCCAATACATATTACACATGAGGATTCCAGTTGAGTCTTACCAGAGTGTTTCATTAGACAAAGCCCCTGAATTCAAGGATTTAAAGTTAGAGAAGTTAAAGTTAAAATTGCTATAAATTGAAATTGTTTTAATCCTCTTATTTGTTATTTTGTTACATATATTATATATATGTTAAATATATATTTGTTATGCAATAATAGAAAACTAATATAGATGAGTTTTAGGTTTCTTTACTCTGTAGTCACTATGCCTCCCTCAACTTTGATTAGTTTTTCTCTCTGTCCATCTGCATTAAAACAAACAGAAACACACTAATTTAAATATTTGCTCCCAGTGCAATTATTTTTAAATCACTGATCTTTGTCCTTGACTTTCTACAGATCTGTTCCTTCATAGTCATATAATCAGATCCAGTATCTCATAATTGTTTAATTTATGGAGAGAAAAAAATGTGCTTACGGTTGTAAATGTATTTAATGTTGCAAGATTTTGTTCATAGCAGCACAATGAGTCAGTATCTTCAGGCAACTGTCTGCCTTAGTAGATAAATTCCAAACGTAATGACCTTCTCTTGGGCCTCATTCTCATCAATATTATGAGGCATTTGGCTCTGCCAACATGCTCACTAGATTTTATGGAATATCAACTCAGCCTGTGCTTCAAGCCTTATATCTTTTCTTCCTCTGATTTTGTGGCTATTTCTTACCCATTAAAAATGTTTTTGAAAATCAGTGTTTCTCTATTTGCTTTCTTGCTTTGCTTTTGCTATATGTTTTGATTCACGGATTTTATCTATTTATTTCAACTATCACCTCTTTGCAGCACCTAACACAGGGCCTGGCAGGCAGCAAGACCTTTATACACGCGTGCAATTTAGTAACTAACAACACCTAACTTTATAGTCCTAATCCTTGTTCTTCTTAAAACCATTGTAGCTAATTTCCCAACTACCAATCAGACATATTTACTTTGAACTAGGGTTGCCAGAAAAAATACAGGACTTGTTAAATACAAACATTTGATAAATACTGCACAGGACATACTTATACTAAAAAATACTCATGTTTATCTGAAATTCAAATTAAATTGGATATCATATATTTTTAATTGCTAAATTGGAAATTCTGGTTTGATATACACTGAAATCTTAAAGTCAAGATGTGCAAAACAAATGTATCCTATCCTACTCAAAGCAGCACCTGTGATGCCCTTCTTTGTTGGATTCATTTAGCCACTAGGCCTGGTTCCTCAGGGTTAAGAAGTAGGATACGCTGAGTAATTTATTAAGCAGTTTCTGGACCCCTAATTCATATTGTCCAGGGCTACCTCTGAGTTCCATCACTTATTAGCTGCATAGTCTAGAGCAACATACTACATTTGTCAAGGGGTCTGTTTCTTGGTCCATTTTGTGTTACTATAACAAAATACCCAAGACTGGGTAACTTATAAAGAAAAGAAGCTTACTTATGATTCTGGGGACTGGAAAATCCAAGAGCATGGTATTGGCAACTGCTCACCTTCTGATGAAGGCCCATACTGTGTCACAACATGACAGAGAAGCAGAAAGGTGAGCAAATGTATGCAAAGAAACACACACTATAAACTGGGTACACTTTATAGTGATCAACTCTCATGGCAACTAATTCATTCCCATGAGAACAAGAACTTGAGACATGGCATAGATCTATTCTTGAGGGATCCAACCCCATAACCAGACACCTCCCACTAGGCCCCAGCTTCCAACATTTGTGCACTGTAAACCAAGCCTCAACTTGATTCTTGGAGGTGACAAACCACATCCAAAACACGGGACTCTGTTTCCTTTTAAGTAACATGAAGAAGATAACAGTAACCCCTATCTAAGGGGTTTCATAAAGATTAAAGTATCAAACAATGTAAAGCACTTAGCAAGGCACTTAGAAAACTCCTTAATAAATGTTTAAAAAGTATTACACGTTTTGACTCCCTTACTCTGCTATCCTTATGTGACAAGATATAGAGTCTGAGTTGAAATATCTCTGAAGGTTGATCTCTAATTTTCATTACTGACACTTCCAGTATAGATGTGAATTACTCTCATGTGGGCTGCTGCAACATATGATGTGGCTTCCCTGCTCCTGTGTCCTGACATGAATATTTGTCTCACAAATGTATTATTGGGTTCAAAACATATGCTCATTCCCTAATTCCATCAAATTAAGTATAATGTACAACTCCTAATATTCAAAAGCCTCCACAAATAATGCTCTAAATTTACTTTCCAATTTATAGTTTTGTGCAAGTTTTCTTTTCAGCAAGAATTGATCAGTGAAGTGTCTATTGATCTTTATTTGGATGCAATTTCAATCCTGTCTTTTATGATGTGAAGCTTTTAGATATATTTTAATGTATTTAATATACTATGTTTTGTCACTGTGTTCTTGTGTTTGCTACATCTTAATTTTTAAAAATTGTCTTTGCTCTTTAAGAATGGTTTATAATTATTAATAAATTATAATAGAGTATAAAGAAAAAATTATATTTATAGCTCCATTTCTCAAACATAGTATTAGCTGACATATATTAGATCTTTACTGTATACACTCCTCTATATCATTTACATAATGAACAATTTTGGTTCCCTCAAAACATATAAGGCTATTTATTCTCATTGGAAAAAAATCTGTGGAGAGGTAAAGTAACAAATCTAAGGTTTGACCACTAGTAAATAGACAACCGAGACACCAAGCTTTAAACCTAATATTGATCCCTGGCAAACATTCTACAATGCATCTTTAAAAAGGTAATTAATTGATAAACATTGGCCAGCAACGGCAGCTCATGCCTATTTCACAGCGCTTGAGGAGGCCAAAGTGGGAGAGTTGCTTAAGTAAATGAGTTTGAAACCAGCCTGGACAAAACAGTGAGACCCCATCTCTACAAAAATTAAAAAATTAGCTGGACATGGATATGCACACCTGTGCCCCAGCTACTTGGAAGGCTGAGGCAAGAGGATTGCCTTAGCCCGGGAGGTCAAGGCTGCAGTGAGCCATGATTGCACCACTGTACTCCAGTCTGAGTGATAGAGATCCTGTCTCAAAAAAAAGCAACAAACAACAAATTGTTAAACATTTGTGAACTCCAGGTGACAGTATAGGTTGATTAATAAGAAAGTGTTTCATACAAATCTCATGTCCTTTATTTTTTATATCTAATAATATAATGATTTATTCAATGGGTGGCATGCACCTGGATTTCAGTGAGACATTTGCTAATAACCTTAGAATATATTTTGAGAAGGTATGGGAACATGTGGAATAATGAAGATGCTAAATGTAGAGGTACTGGCAACAGTTTAGAGCAGTAGTCTGCAACCATTTTGGCACCAGGGACCAGTTTTGTGGAAGACAATTTTTCCATAGACGGAGCAAGGGGATGATTTCAGGATGATTCAAGCATATTACATTATTGTGCACTATATTTCTATTACATGGTACAATATGATGAAAATATTATACAACTCACCATGACGTAGAATCAGTGGGAGCTCTGAGCTTGTTTTCCTGCAACTAGATGTAGATGGTGCCATCTGGGGCTGAAAGGAGAGAGTGACAGATTGTTAGGCATTAGATTCATATGGAGTGTGCAACCTAGATCCCTTGCATGCACAGTTCACAATAGGGTTTGCACTCCTATGAGAATCTAATGCCACTGCTGATCTGACAGGAGGCAGAGCTCATATAATAACATAAGTGAAGGGGAATGGCTGTAAATACAAATGAAGCTTTGCTCCTTTGCCTGCTGCTCACCTCCTGCTGTGTGGCCTGGTTCCTAATATTGGTCCGTGGCCTGTGGGTTGGGGACACCTTGTTTAGAGAGTACACAAAAGGAGAAGTTCTAGGGGAAATGCTGGGAGTGGCACATTTGAGATGTCTATAACAGAAAATTGAATGGCCAACATTAGTGTCAATATATTTTATAAACATAAAGCAAGACAAAAAGATGAAACTCACTTTTTTATGTTGAAATAAAAAAATCGAAAATAACTTTAAGGGGCTGAGATGATGGTTTAAATGAAGTAAATAAGTTAAATAAGTAGTAATACTGCATTTAAGTTAAAAAATCAGTATATAAGTTCAACAGGTAAGGCTTAAAATTTATAGAAATCTTGGGATTTCAATGTGATACTAGTGCTAAAATGTTAATGCAAATTAAGTATGAATTTACAGCATTTTGCAGTTCAGCAAAGGAACAAAGAGTCCCACTGTGATCTGCTTTAGTCATACCATGTTTGGAGTACTATGTTCTGCTCTGGGCTTCACATTTTTACAATTTCATAGTCTCTCTGGAATGCATAGAGAATAATGTGGAATCTAGGAACCATGTTATATTGGTGATCATTGAAGAACCTGAGAAATTTAAAGATTAGAAGAAATATGGTAATATTGCATCCTTCTTCAAGTATTCGAAGAGCTTTTATATAGGATAGAATGAGAGTAAGTCAGAAATACTATTTCTGTGCCAGGCATTACACACGTTTATATGCACAACTTCCTTTTTTTTTTTAATTATTAACCACACTACAAGGTGGGCTTTGTTTTGCCATCTTTTTTTTTTTGAGATGGAGTCTTGCTCTGTCACCCAGGCTGCAGTGCAGTGGTGCCATCTTGCCTCACTGCAACCTCCGCTTCCCAGGTTTAAATGATTCTCCTGCCTCAGCCTCCCGAGTAGCTGGGACTACAGGTGCTCGCCACTACGCCCAGCAAATTTTTGTATTTTTAATAGAGACGGGGTTTCATCATGTTGGCCAGGATGGTCTCGATCTCTTGACCTCATGATCTGCCTGCCTCGGCCTCCCAAAGTGCTGGGATTGCAGGCATGAGCCACCATACCCGGCCCTGTTTTGCCACTTTTATACATAAGAAAAAATTTTACTTAGATAAAGTAAAATTCATCTAAGTAACTACTTTTTCTAAGGTTATCCACTTACTTACTTTATCTTGTTACTTAGCTATGAAGAGAAAAGCTTGAAATAAATATCAGGTGTTTCTATTTCCAGAGTTTATGCTCTTTTTTATTATGATTTGTTAAAGATTGCAGACCTATTACTAATGATGGTTAAAAGAATTATGGAGCCAGATCCCATGTAAAATGAGAGAATGATTATAAAATTGTACTTCACTTTTAATTTTTTTTCTCACTAAAAGAGTTCTGGAAAAGCATTAGTGATACTAATTAGTAATGCATCTGAATTAGATGAAAACTGAAGGACTCCTAAAATCATAAATTTAATATTAAATTAATACTTATTGATAACCAGTAAAACTCTCATAGTTCCTAACTTTGAAACAACATTATTTCAGACAATCCATGCTTTTAAGAAACACAGAAATATAGAAAATGGGCTCCTATGAGCTTTGAAGCAATGTTAAGATTCCTGAGTCATTAAGATATAGGAAGAGGGTGGGCCCCATGAAAGTAGTTTCTGTCCCTATTGATAAAGACCTTTTTAATCATTTGATAACTGTGCTTCTAAGGCTTTTGATAGAATTTGCTGTAGATCAGAACACATATAATTTATATTCGTAAGAACAGATCCCTGTGCCTGATTTTATCCCCAACCCTTCAGTATAAAACAAGTGTACTTAGCACCTCCATTGTAGGCATTGTATTTTATTGGGCAACTAATTTTGAGCAAGAATAAAATAAGGGAATTTAAATTTTAACTGCTTAGCAAAACATATTTTATAAGCTTGTCTTGGTAGAGAATCTTGCTAAAGACAACTGACATTAAGTTTTCGAACTGAATTAAAGCAGAAAAAGTTCAGTTAACAAGTTTCACACTTCTTAGTGTTACTTTTGCATGTATTAATTTCAGATATTACAGAGGTATTTAGAGTTGTGGAAAAGCAGATATGTAATCATGCAGCAATGTATAAAATTGCACTTACTTTTAGGTGGCTTTGAGGCATTAGAAGATTTTATACAATAAGCATGTATGTTAACAGACTATGTCATGAAAGGAAAATCAGTATTTATTGAGCACCTATACCTCACGGACTGTCCTGAAATGGACAAGTGAGTATATTAGTGAATTGTAAGAGTATAAGCCAGCCTTTCACTTCCCAATTTTAGCTTGAAAAAGTGGTTCAACATCTTGAAACCTCAGTTTCCTCTTTTATACGTTGTATATAATAATAAGTATCTTATTACTCAAGGAAATTAAATTTGATAATATGTGAAATGTTTAACACAGTGCTCAGCACAGTATCAGCATTCTATAAATTTCTCTTTCTTTGAACATTTCAGCTGGTTTTCTACTGTATTCACTTTTCTTGTATGCTTTCTTGCTTTTTTCGTCAAGTGGTTCCCCGTCAGTTCTATCCCTTCCTCACTTATTTCTCACTGAAAATAGTGTAGGTATAGTGTAGGGTGATACTAGACAGCGGTACTAACTTAGGGATGTTTGTGAAGTGTGAGGAGGTAGTGAATATCTTTATTTCATGACATTAAAATATTAATATAAAATATATTTATTTGGTAGCATTCTATATCACAACTAACGCTGTTTATAAAAATCACATTATTTTTTCATACGTATGTGTCTGTAAATAGTTATACTATGCTATATTTCTCTCACAACATTTATTTTTCCAGTATAAGAGGGGCTTCCATGTTGGGAAGAGGAACATGGGTGAAAATTTGGGCTGACTCTGTGGTTGTGTATTTCCTGACACTGGTCAAATATTTGACTTTGAGGGGATGAAAAAAGTTACACTTTGGGAAGAAGTTCAATAATACCCAATATTTCTTCTTAAAGAGGGAGTTTGACTTGAAATGGTTAAAATGGATCTGTATTATCCCAAATTGCATTATTGGAATAATTCAATGTTGAAATATATTAGATATTTGCCTACTTTTAAATACTTAATTTGTCATTAGTAATGGAACCTAAAGCCACTTGATTGTTTACTGTGTATGAATGTAAATGTTAGATAATAGGTGACACTTGGAATGGCTCATTAAGAGAGAACTACCATGGAATCTATACCTTAAAGTGAATAGACAGAAATAACAGCTAGGATAAACTGGAGATGAGATCTCAAATGCTAAAAGCTAGTGATGATTCAATGGTAATAAATCTATGTCTGTTTATAATGGTGTCAGTTAAGAGGAGAGTAATACAGGTTATAATCCAGATCATAATCTGAGATACAGCAGCGATGGCAGTTTAGTGAAGAGTACTCCAGGCAGTAATCCAGGATGTGCTAGAGTGGAACAGAAGTACAAAACAAGGAATTCTTTCAAAAACCTTTTTATAAACACATTAGATACCTTTGTTATTTGAAGCATCTATGAAGTTAAACGTCATGATACACATCAGCCAAAGAAAAGAAGCTGAAATATTTGACATAATACTAAATGAACTGCTTATATAAGGATTGGAAATATTAGCAGTCCTAAGTAATTTCCGAGAGAGTTATTTGACAAAAGCCTCTTGACCTGGAGTGTGATATGTCACTCAAATGATTCTAGCAATACGAATCTGCAAAGAATGAATCAGACCATGGGATATCATCAGGTCATAGGTCAACCTGTTCTTTGAAAGGGCCTATCTGTGATTAAAAAAGATAATAATAACAGATTGGACTCTGCAGCTCAAAGCTTGAATCTGGTTGATACCACTCACCACTGTCTGGTGCTCTAATAACTAATGTCAGTCAGTGCATTCCTAGAGTTATCTTCAAATCTGAAATTGGGGCCTGGCATTTGAACACTAAAGAAAGTGTTCCTTTTTTCCCTGTTAGCACACATGTCTATTTTTTTGCATTTACAATGAAAATGTATTAAGTATTTCAGATTTTCTTACATATCTTTTCTCAAAAGCTATATAATAGGATTGAGCTATTAAGAGGAATGAACGGAAAAATGCTTTTTGTCTATTTTTAGTTATATTGGCAAAGTTTGTTTTGTTTTGTTTTAAAATGTTTTCCTTGATTTAGAAGTCTTTAGAGAGAGATGTCAATTACATTTGTGGATCTAAAAGACTTACCCCAGTAAAAACAAAGCCCTGTGATACAGAAAAGCTGGTTGACCTCAAGGCACCCAAATGATCAGGGCACCAAACAGAATGCCGGAGGTCAAAGAGTTGAATTCAGAGGTGACAAGGAAGTAAAGCATATGACAAAAGCAACTCTTTAATGATCACCACAGTTGCAGAAGTTCAGAAGATAGAAAATATGAAGAAATCTATACTACAAGGCTACAGTAACCAAAACAGCATGGTACTGGTACCACAACAGAGACATAGATCAATGGAACAGAACAGAGCCCTCAGAAATGATGCCACATAGCTACAACTATCTGATCTTTGACAAACCTGACAAAAACAAGAAATGGGGAAAGGATTCCCTATTTAATAAATGGTGCTGGGAAAACTGGCTAGCCATATGGAGAAAGCTGCAACTGGATCCCTTCCTTACACCTTATACAAAAATTAATTCAAGATGGATTAAAGACTTATATGTTAGACCTAAAAACATTAAAATCCTACAAGAAAACCTAGGCAATACCATTCAGGACATAGGCGTGGGCAAGGACTTCATGTCTAAAACACCAAAAGCAATGGCAACAAAAGCCAAAATCGACAAATGGGATCTTATTAAACTAAAGAGCTTCTGCACAGCAAAAGAAACTATCATCAGAGTGAACAGGCAACCTACAGAATGGGAGAAAATTTTTGCAACCTACTCATCTGACAATGGGCTAATATCCAGAATCTACAATGAACTCAAACAAATTTACAAGAAGAAAACAAACAACTCCATCAAAAAGTGGGCAGAGGACATGAACAGACACTTCTCAAAAGAAGACATTTATGCAGCCAAAAAACACATGAAGAAATGCTCATCATCACTGGCCATCAGATAAATGCAAATCAAAACCACAGTGAGATACCATCTCACACCAGTTAGAATGGCCATCATTAAAAAATCAGGAAACAACAGGTGCTGGAGAGGATGTGGAGAAATAGGAACACTTTTACACTGTTAGTGGGACTGTAAACTAGTTCAACCATTGTGGAAGTCAGTGTGGCGATTCCTCAGGGATCTACAACTAGAAATACCATTTGACCCAGCCATCCCATTACTGGGTATATACCCAAAGGGCTATAAATCATGCTGCTATAAAGACACATGCACACGTATGTTTATTGCGGCACTATTCACAATAGCAAAGAGTTGGAACCAACCCAAATGTCCAACAACGATAGACTGGATTAAGAAAATGTGGCACATATACACCATGGAATACTATACAGCCATAAAAAATGATGAGTTCGTGTCCTTTGTAGGGACATGGATGAAACTGGAAAACATCATTCTCAGTAAACTATCGCAAGGACAAAAAACCAAACACCGCATGTTCTCACTCATAGGTGGGAATTGAACAATGAGAACTCATGGACACAGGAAGGGGAACATCACACTCCGGGGACTGTTGTGGGGTGGGGGGAAGGGGGAGGGACAGCATTAGGAGATACACCTAATGCTAAATGACGAGTTAATGGGTGCAGGAAACCAACATGGCACATGGATACATATGTAACAAACCTGCACATTGTGCACATGTACCCTAAAACCCTAAAGTATAATAATAAAAAAAAAGAAAATGTGAAATCTCATCTCTATGTATAATTATCAGAATTACTCACTCTGATATTATTTTATATAAAAATATTCCTACACTACCATGATTACATTGAAATTACTTGAAATTTCTGGCTTTGTAAGGATCATGAGATAAAGTACTCTAATGCCCTTTACCTTTGACCATGCTTGTCTTTCTGTACCCTAGTCTGTACCCCACACTCAAAAAGCAAGAAAGCAAGAAAAGCAAGAAAACAAGAAGGGGAGAGAGAGGGAGAGGGAGAGGAGGGGAGGGGAGGGGAGAGGAGGAAAGAAAGAGAGAACATAGGCATCGAATATCAGGATTGTTCTAAATCAATGATAGGTTGACAAAAAATATGTGATTGCTTTGTTTTTATATTTCATTCTATCAGGAAAAGGGGTATTATATATAATGTTTTAATTATCTGGCTTTTTTATTATACTTTAAGTTCTAGGGTACATGTGTACAACGTGCAGGTTTGTTACATATGTATACATGTGCCATGTTGGTGAGCTGCACCCATTAACTCGTCATTTACATTAGGTATATCTCCTAATGCTATCCCTCCCCCATCCCCTCACCCCACGACAGGCCCCAGTGTGTGATGTTCCCCTTCCTATGTCCAAGTGTCCTCATTGTTCAGCTCCCACCTATGACTGAGAACATGCGGTGTTTGGTTTTTTGTCCTTGTGATAGTTTGCTGAGAATGATGGTTTCCAGCTTCATCCATGTCCCTACAAAGGACACGAACTCATCATTTTTTATGGCTGCATATTATTCCATGATGTATATGTGCCACATTTTCTTAATCCAGTCTATCGTTGATGGACATTTGGGTTGGTTCCAAGTCTTTGCTATTGTGAATAATGCCACAATAAACATATGTGTGCATGTGTCTTTATAGCAGCATGATTTATAATCCTTTGGGTATATACCTAGTAATGGGATGGCTGGGTCTAATGATATTTCTAGTTCTAGATCCTTGAGGAATCGCCACACTGTCTTCCATAATGGTTGAACTAGTTTACAGTCCCACCAACAGTGTCAAAGTGTTCCTATTTCTCCACATCCTCTCCAGCACCTGTTGTTTCCTGACTTTTTAATGAATGCCATTCTAACTGGTGTGAGATGGTATCTCATTGTTGTTTTGATTTGCATTTCTCTGATGGCCAGTGATGATGAGCATTTTTGTCATGTGTCTGTTGGCTGCATAAATGTCTTCTTCTGAGAAGTATCTGTTCATATCCTTTGCCCACTTTTTGATGGGGTTGTTTGTTTCTTTCTTGTAAATTTGTTTGTGTTCTTTGTAGATTCTGGATATTAGCCCTTTGTCAGATGAGTAGATTGCAAAAATTTTCTCCCATTCTATAGGTTGCCTGTTCACTCTGATGGTAGTTTCTTTTGCTGTGCAGAAGCTCTTTAGTTTAATTAGATCCCATTTGTCAATTTTGGTTTTTGTTGCCATTGCTTTTGGTGTTTTAGACATGAAGTCCTTGCCCATGCCTATGTCCTGGATGGTATTGCCTAGGTTTTCTTCTAGGGTTTTTATGGTTTTATGTCTAACATTTAAGTCTTTAATCTATCTTGAATTAATTTTTGTATAAGGTGTAAAGAAGGGATCCAGTTTCAGCTTTCTCCATATGGCTAGCCAGTTTTCCCAGCACCATTTATTAAATATGGAATCCTTTCCCCATTTCTTGTTTTTGTCAGGTTTGTCAAAAATCAGATGGTTGTAGATTTATTTTGAAAAATTGAGATTGTCAAATTGCTTTCTCTTTAATTCTAGGTTGTGTTTGCAATTTACAAATATATAAATATAAAAAGGATTCATATATAAAGAACTTGAGAGAATTGACTTATTAAGCAGTTTTTTAGCACAATACATTTTAACTGTAGCGCAAGTTAACATTTATGCATTAAATTGACGTTGATGATTCTCAGCCTCCTTTGAAAAATATAAACTTTACTTCAACAGAAATTTAGTAAATTTTGTTAGAATAAGGCAAATGAATAACTTTATTAAAGTCATGGACAGAATTATTATATTTCAGTAATCTGCTAAATTTGAATTCCTTGAGTCTGAATGGAGAAAGGGCTTCTAGGTTCAAAATAAATAGTTTTTGATCCTAAGGTTAATATATATGTATATTGTATTTTGCCAACTACACTGCTGAAGTGCAAACCTACTATAGAGTTAATCATTATGAATGGGAAATCAGTCTTAAATAGACAAATTAATAGCGATTCATATATATACATATATGTAATTTGTGTAGCACTTTGCACATTTAAGGAATATAAGTTAAAATACTAAATGAATCCTATAAATAAGCATTGAACAGGTTAAGGAGGCAGATCCAACTTGCTTTGGTAAGTTACTGGTATCTGAGGGAGAAGAGGGTAACTCAGTGATGATTCTGAAGTTTCAAGTAGAAGGTAACAGGAAGGCCATACCATGGAATCTGGCAACATGGAAGGGTGTGTTTGTGTGTGCATGTGTGTGTGTTTGGGTATACTTAGATAGAAGTGGGATTGTTGCAATTTTTGGAAATTGTGTGATCCTTGGTGTCAAACTCTTAGAAGTATTCAAGATCAACTGTAAAATATTTATAGCTTCTATACACAGTGCAGGAAAATAAAAATATGCTAGATTACCACAAAGTTTGACCTAGTATGACTGTGAGAGCAAAAACTTTTTAATTAAAAATAAAAATTACATTTGAAGTCTCACATTTTTCACCTGTCTTGGCATTTCTTCCATACTTGAAACTGATTTGAGGTCATTACATAGATGAGATGACTCTGAGCTGAGAATGAATGATGCAACAGGTAAGAAAGTACAGTTGAAAATATGTAAATTGGGCTCACGATACTCAGTTGCTATAGTCAAGATGCCAGTGGGAATCTTTATGCCAACAGTTATAATTTTCTATAGTCTGTACTGGTTTCTTGCTTCTAGACACTACTCTGGCATTCAAGGAAGGGCATGGATTCTAAGTAAGGCTTTCCTAGTAGCAATGATAGAAAGCACTAATAACTTTGGTTGAGTAGAAAGCAAGAACTGATTTAGACTATAAAGCACCAAACTGAGGTATTTCAGATGTAACTCACCAATAAATGGTGAATGATTGGCCATTATGTGATTTTAGAAAAGAAATCCAGTGGGTGAGGTAGTATTTAAGGAAGTGTTGTCTGGCATCATGGTTAAAGGCTAAATGAAATAAGAAAGACTACCAATAAAACTACCTTTCTTTTACAAGAAATGCGAATTGGAAACTTCTTACATTCATAGGTTGTATCTCCAAATGTCGTAAGTGTACACTTCCCACCTTGCTGACGACAAAATGCTGAGATTTAATAAATGAATCAGTTGGTAAAATTCTGCTGATTTGGTTGAATCATCTGTCTTCTTTGATAAAGCAACACTTTCTTATGAGGTAAATGGTTCTCAATTTATTTATGCATGTTCTAAATATTTTACTTCTTATTTCTATAACCTTTTCATAGCCACCCATTTGGGTATAAGGGACCATATTAATTAAAAAGGAGGGCAATCCTGACCATTTGCTCAGGATTATTACAGACAGATCTCCACTGGATACAATTTAGTTTGCATTGACAAGTTCTGCCTTTAAAACAACTTTCCGGCCGGGCGGGTTGGCTCACACCTGGGAGGCCGAGACAGACGGATCACGAGGTCAGGACATCGAGACCATCCTGGCTAACACAGTGAAACCCCATCTACTAAAAATACAAAAAATTAGCCAGGCTCGGTGGCGGGTGCCTGTAGTCCCAGCTACTCGGGAGGCTGAGGCAGGAGAATGGTGTGAACCCAGGAGGCGGAGCTTGCAGTAAGCCAAGATCGTGCCACTGCACTCCAGCCCGGGCAACAGAGAGAGACTCCGTCTCAAAAAAAAAAAAAAAAAATTCCTAACATAATGATATGCAATCAGCAGAAACTTAGTTGCATCTTAATCTCCTGTTATTTCATTCTTACACATCTATTAATGAGGCCTCAATGAGCTAATACAATATTTGCAAAAGAGGGTAATACGATAAAATAACTGAGGAGGCACACCTTGCAGCAAAAAAGACTTGAAGATATTATGCCTGAAAAGAGAGGCTGAAGGGGGATACAAAATAGTTTCATTTACCTGACATCCTCTTATGTGGAAGCAAAAATAGCATGATCTGATGAGTATATGTTAAAAGGAAGTTTAGATACAAAGGGAAAAAGACATTTCCAACTGTTCTGCCTAAGAGTAAAGTGGGCTGTTTCAGTTTAAAGACAAAACAAAACAAAACATAATAAAATGAATGACTACCTGTTAGAATGATGTGTTTATTGGTCCAGAGACTGAGGAAGATAATGCATAGAATTATTTTCAAATGCAGGCTTTTCTTAGCTGTACATTATTTTAGCCACCAAATCTACAAAGAAAGAAACTTTGTTTCCATAATTACTAAAGTTTAAGCTTTCTCAACAAATGAATAGGAAAACTGAAATTATCTTGAAATTGCTAAATCAGAGGTAGCTAATTTTATATTGATGTTACATTATACTCTAGGTTGAAATCTTGTATATTACCAAACTCTGTAAACTTTCCTACTGTGAATATTTAAGAAACAGAATCAGAATATCCAACAAAAGCAAGAAAAACCAAAAATGTACAAGATGATAAAGTATTATTCATAGAGAATAGAAATTGATTTCTTCAAGCTAAGTATAATATCTAGTATCTCCTGTTGTATTACAAAATTGAGAACACAGTATCCACCACAAAACTATACCCAATAGGATACTAAAGTAGAAGAAATAAGTTAAAAATACTATTTATATATGTACTCATTATTCAAATGCCATAGTTTAATTGTGTAAACACAACAGAAAATGATGAGCTGCATTTGTATGAAACTACAAAAATAAGCTGATGTGACAGAAAAGAACATGATGCATTATGGATGAATTTTAGTCTATATTCTAGTTTTCCTGAGTGTGTAATTTATTAAATGCAGCACAATAAAAATAGACATTACTGTATATTACTGAATAGACTGTAAATTGATAGACTACTTAAAGGGAATTTGACAATATTTCAGAAATTTTAATTATTTACAATTCATGCCTGGCCACTTTTTAAGATAAATCATGAGACAACAAATCTGAATATGGGCTGGGCGCAGTGGCTCATGCCTGTAATCCCAGCACTTTGGGAGGCCGAGGCTGGCAGATCACCGGGTCAGGAGATTGAGACCATCCTGGCTAACACGGTGAAACCCTGTCTCTACTAAAAAAAAAAAATACAAAAAATTAGCCGGGTGTGGTGGCGGGTGCCTGTAGTCCCAGCTACTCGGGAGGCTGAGGCAGGAGACTGTTGTGAACCTGGGAGGCGGAGCTTGCAGTGAGCTGAGATCGCGCCACCGCACTCCAGCCTGGGTGACAGAGCCGAGACACCATCTCAAAAAAAAAAAAAAAATTTTGAGTATGGTCCAGGGTGTTGATACAAGGCTACTCATTGCAACAAAATTTAAAGATTGAAAAATAAAATCTACATTATCTAACATTAGTGTATCATTTAAAAATTTACCCTTTCATATAATGCAGTAGACTATAATCAACATATTTATTACAGAGTAGCATTTAATGACATGGAAAACTGTTTACAATGATTATTACAAGTATATTACAATTGTTACAAAACAGACTTTAAAGTTTGATCTAATTTTGACCAGAGAGTAATACAACATAATGTTATCACTGATATACCTATATGCCAATGTTACCTAAATTTTCTATATTGTCTCTAATTGCTTATCTTTTTGTAAATTTCCAGTATTTAGGAGACCTAACTTAATTATGAAAACATATTTCTAAATTAATTTTTACCTGTTTGCTAATAATTGTTTGCTGTTAAACTTCTAATTTTATGATCACATAAATAAATTTATGTAAATCTGATCACATAATAAATTCTGATGACTTATTATCTGGTAGTTGTAGTGTGTAGAAATGTAAATTTGGTAACAGATGGATTAAAAAAAAACAGATTAGACTTCTTGCCTTGAGGAAACTGCCCAAAAGGTTCTAAGTTAAAATAATAACTGATCGCTTCTTGAATTTGTTCTTACTTTCTAAATTGCAGTATGCATGTTATGTTTACTTATTCTTAAATACAATCAACATCCAATAGTAAAATATACACACAAACACACATACATACAATATGTTGATTGTCTCTGCGTCAAAAAACATAAATGTTGTGGGCTAAATTTAAAACCTCAATGAGATTAAAAAATTAGCCAAATTTGTAGATTATAATAAAATATATTATCTTCCAAATCTTGAAAAAACGATTTACTACTAATGAAGTAAAAAAATATTATTTCAAATTTTGATACTCCTGGCTCATTCCTATTATTATCACATTTGTAAAATGGACTTAAGGTAAAACAGCAATAAAAATAACCCTAATGTTTAAATTCAATAACAACTTTACATGTAACTTTCCAATACACTGGCTTATTCAAGAGGTACATAATTTGTTTCCTGAACATATGGGTTGGAAAATTAAAATATTCACTGTGTATCTTATGTGTTCACATGTGACACAACTTTTTAAAGATCATTCATCCAGGTGAATTCTCTTCTTCTACACAGTTAGCTATTTATATTTTCTTTGTAAGGGTGTAATTGTACAATCATTGGGACACGGGATTTCTATTACAATTAATAAAATGCATTGAGATCAGAAGAATCAAACTCCATCTTCTGAATTCCCTAGTTTATAACTTTTAGAGGCCTGTGTCTTGCAAATGAAATTATACATCATTGTGGGCTTAGTGAGATTTAGCAAAATGTATTTCCAGAATGAAAGAAGTAGTGAAAACAACCCTGCAATTTGAGATTAGAAAATACAAAATTATTCACTTGATAGAAACGCATTTCCTTAGTATTTTCCCATGAGTATATAATCAGAAAGAAAAATACTTTAATAAGGGGAAAATAAACTTGACAAAATAAAGTACTTAGAACAAGAAGTTATGTTAAAATGCATCAGTTCCATGCAACCATTTAACGTCAAGTGTGTTATTGAAGTGGAATCATTGAATGTGAAAATATTATGAAAAGCACTCAGTGAAAATAGGCAGTCATTTAAAAATATTTATAAACTGCTCTTCATAAAACTTTGCTCAACATATCAAATAAGAAAACTTTATGCCAAGAAGTGTTTATATTTTAGGAAATCTTCCTAGTCTAAAATCTAAAAGATGTATTTAGATTGTCATCAACAAGAAATTATTTGCATACCTAATATACGGGTCAGACCTAAATATATGAATATTGCCATCCTAAAAGAAGTAAAGTATTCCACTTGGTACTTCTAATATACTATATTTATGTCAAATTTCCTGGTTGTTCTGTAGTAGAAGTGGCTTAGAAATAGGTTATTTTGTTTTCATAAGAGCTAAGCTTTGAGGTAAATAGTTTCCCCGATTCTTGTAGATTCTAGATGAACATAAGCACTAAGCGGAAATCTACTTAAAATTAATGTTATATGGAAAAAATACCACAATTTTATAAAGACATGATGAGTGATTCCCTTGGTTTTTTGTTCTTACCTCATAAGTATCTCCTTTCAGGTTTATTTTTATCATCTCTTTTCTTAGAATCTATTTTGAATCAGTCTTTTAGTTAACATATCCCAAACAGAGCTCTTACACCCCTCATTCTCTTCACTTACTCCTCATTTCAGCAAATCCCACAATCATTCACCCAGGTGCCCAACCCAAACTAGAATATGATCCTTGATTTATCTTTTCTCTCATCCCTTCCCTCCCTTCAGCAGCAGGCCTGTCAATTCCACCTCCAAAATATGGTTTTCATATATCCACTTTCCGCTATCTGCACCACACTATTCTTGTTCATACCATTAATAATGTCAACCCCCTAAGAGGTCTCCCTCTTCCCTACACTCCATTCTGTACTTGAGTAGCTTAAGTGATCTTACTTAAAGTATCTATTAACTCATTCCATAAGCCTGCCTAAAACACTTTAACGTTTTTGTCATGTATTAGAATTAAAACCTAAACATCTATATTAGTTTGCTAGGCCTACCATAACAAAATGCCACAAACTAGGGGGCTTTAGCAATAGAATTTTAATTTCTAATCTTCTGGATCCTGGATTTTCAAAATGAAGGAACTAGCAGGGTGTGTTTCTTCTAAGTCGTCTCCCCCTGGCTTGCAGATGACAGCTTTCCCATTATGTCCTTGCGGGAACCTTCTGTGCTCATGCACCCTGATGTCTCTTCTTCTTCTTATGACACCAGTCATATTGGATTATAAGGCCCCACGCTTCTGACTTCATTTAACTTTTCATCTTTAAAGTCCCTATCTCCAAATACAGTTACACTGGGGTAAGGCTTTTGCTTATGAATTGGAGTGGACGTAGTTCAATCCATAACAACCCCTTACCAGAATTTCACTGTCCCGGAAGATCTAGTCTCTCCTTACTTCTTTAATGTCACCTTAGACCATTCAGTTACTCTCTATATCTCATCAACATTGGTCCTTTGATCTTCCTCAAATATCACCTCTTCAGGGACCTCCTCTATTTCCTGAGTAATACATTTCAACTTCCTAGCCCCATTATTCTATTATAGAATTCCATTTTATTTTCTTTCAAATATTTTCCTTTATCAGATTAAAAAAAGATTTAATTGCTTACTTGTTTCAGGCTCTGTTTCCCTGTCTAGAATTTTAGCTTTATTTTATTTACTGCTTTATCCTCTAGAATCATATGCAGACAAAATAAGTGCTATCTATTGTCTGTATAATGCTCTCTATATATATCAAAATAAGTGCCCACTTTCTCTCTCTCTCTAAAATATATATATTATATATCTAATATATATATTAGATATATATCTATTAATATATAACATAAATATATTATATATCTAATATAGAATACATATAAGGTATAGTATATATAATATATATACTATATATTATATTTTATATATAAACTATTATATATTATATAATATATAATATTATCTATTATATATTATATATTTTATATATATTTATATATATTTATAAAAATATACATTTATATTATATATAAATGTATATATATTATATATAAAATTATATATATAACAGATATATAACTGTGTCTGACCCCATAGAGGCAAATATTTTAAGAAGAAATGTTTGATTCCTTTATTTATAAAGCTTAACGCTTAATTTCTGAATTAACTTTAGACAGTAAAATTTTCAATATCATTTATATAGCCAACAGTGAACAAACTAAAAACAAAATCAGGAAGCAATTCCACTTACAATAGCTACAAAAAATATCTAGGAATAGAATCACCAAATCGTTGAAATATCTGTAAAATGAAAACCATGAAACACTGATGAAATAAATTGAAGAGGACACACCTCCAAAATGGAAAGATATCCCATGCTCTGCCCACAGATTGGAAAATTAGTATTGTTAAAATGTTCATATTACCCAAAGTGATCTACAGACTCAATGGAATCCCTATCAAAATACCAATTACATTTTTCACAGAAATAGAAAAAAAAATCCTAAAATGTGTATGGAACCATAAAATACTGCTGGGAATACTGAATATCCATATGTAGAAAAATGAAACAAGATTTCTATCTTTTGCTGTATCTTATAACATTTATTTTTTACAAATTTTGAAATTCATATCCATTCAAAATTTTGCTGTTTCTCTGTGACTTGAAATTCTCTGTAGATACAGCAACATATTTTCCTTTCCATTTGTCTTTCACATATTTTCAATTTTTAAATTAGCCTTCTCATTGGCCTCTCTTTAATGCTGCATAATTTAAACTATTCTTGCTACCTATCCACATGTGTATCTATGCATATGCTTTGCAGTTATGAGCATTTGGTTTATGCAGTTATGAGCATTTTCTGGCATTAAGAGCATTTCTTTCTTATCCCCAGCATCATAAGTCACAGACCTGACTTCTATCATGTAGGAGAAGATGTTTTAAGTAAACACTTATATTTTACACTGCTTTCCTATTGCTAGTATGAAGTTAACTGGAGAATTGTGATAAGAGTAAAAACTATTTTAACACATCCATCAACAAATCTCAATTTGTTTCACTTGATTGTGTTGTGCATATGAGGCTGCATTGCCTCCCTAGAAGATATTTTGATGTCAAGCCTAAGTACACTCTCTGATAGCACAGTGTCTGACCTATTGGATATTTCATGTTCAAAGTCTGAAAATCTCATGTTCCTAGCAGTATTCCAGGTATCTACAATGTTAGCTATTATCATATGGCACATGTTAAATAAACTTCAAAGATTATATAATGGTAACAGACTGATATGCACTCAATGCTTATCACAACTCTGAAAATCCCAGGAAAGTAAAGTATTGGGTTAGACATATAATGAAACTCAGTTTACTCTGATTTGATATTGTAAAAAATATATAGATCCTCTTCCCATAAATCTTTCCTGTTTTTAGACTCATGAAACCAGATGCTGTCTTTTATTTTTTCTTTTATTGCTGAGATCTCACAACCAGGTGTGATCTCGGTAGTGTCCTGGAGAAGCTTACATACAGTGAGTTAAAATGACAGTGTTTCAGCCTTTCTTTCAACTTGCTAATCACTCTGCTTTTTATTTGGAACACTTCGGACAGTTTAATAATGAGAAACTCCTTTCTCTGTATTTCTAAACAAGTCTGTAAGAGCCAAAAGGCTGACTAATCAAAGTTCCTTTCTCAAAGTAGGGTGTGGACATAAAGATGCATCATTTATTCACTTCAACATACGTTTGTTAAGTGCGCACATTTTCTTTAAGCAAGAATTTAATTATGAGATTCTTACAGTGTGCTAGAGAGGTATGACATCTGATTTTTAAAAGCAGTGGTTGCTGGAGATGATAATCAGTTAATCTGATGAGTGTTAGGAGAAATGAAGATAGTAATAAAAAGGGTCCTTGTGGTGGCTTTGTAACACACCACAAGGTGAATAATTTTCAGATCATGAAATTCTGGTGGCAATAAAATATAATGAGTTTTAAAATATTAGAATAATTTTATTATAGTTTATATTTCTAAAATTATATATTCATATGAAATCTTTATAATAATATCGGAGTAGATATCATTATCTCCATTTTGATGATGAGAAAGTACACCGCTATAAAGAACTACCTAAGACTGAGTAATTCATAAAGAAAAGAGGTTTACTTGATTCACAGTTCCACAGGCTGTACAGGAAGCATGGCTGGGGAGGCCTTAGGAAACTTACAACAGGCAAAGGGGATGCAGGCACGTCTTACATGGCCAGAGCAGGAGGAAGGGAGAGAAGGGGGAGGTGCTACACACTTTTAAACAAGCATATCTCATGAGAATTCACTCACTATTATGAGAACAGCAAGGGGGAAATCTGCCCCCATGATCCAATCACCTTCCACCTGGCCCTTCTTCCAAAATTGGGAATTACAACTGGACATGAGATTTGGATGGGGATGCAAATCCAAACCATATCAGAAAGGTTAAGCCAACAGTTGTTAAATGATTTACCATCACTCAGCTTATAAAACAGAACCAAGGAATCAAACCCTAGGTTTAGAGTCTTAGTCCCATGGTTCCACAGTTATTGAGTATATTTTAGTACATGAAGCAAATTGATTGCATTTTCTTTTGTGCATTAGAATTCTATCCTATCATCTATCTATCATCTATCTATCTATCTATCTATCTATCTATCTATCAATCAATCATCCATCTATCTGTTTTAGTCTGTTTTCACACTGCTGGTAAGACAAACCCAAGACTGGGAAGAAAAAGAGGTTTAATTGGACTTACAGTTCCATATGGCTGGGGAGGCCTCAGAATCATGGCGAGAAGTAAAAACACTTCTTACATGGTGGTGGCAAGAGAAAAATGAGGGCAATGCAAAGGCAGAAACCCCTGATAAAACCACCAGATCTTGTGAGACTTACTACCATGAGAACAGTATCGGGGAAACCGCCCCTATGATTCAAATTATCTCCCACTGGGTCCCTCCCACAACATGTGGGAATAATGTGAGTACAATTCAAGATGAGATTTGGGTGGTGACACAGAGTCAAACCATATCATTCTGCCTTTGGCCCCTCCAAATCTCATGTCCACATATTTCAAAACCAATCATGCCTTCCCAGCGATCCCCCAAAGTCTTAACTAATTTCAGCTTTAATCCAAAAGTTCTCTGTTTAAAGTCTCATCTGAGACAAGTCAAGTCCCTTCTGCCTATGAGCCTGTAAAAAAACAAAACAAAACAAAAAAACAGAAAATTGCTTCTGAAATACAATGGGGGTACAGGTATTGGGTAAATACAGCTCTTCCAAATGGGAGAATTTGGCCAAAACAAAGGAATTACAGGACCCATGCAAGTCTGAAATAGAGTGAAGCAGTCAAATTTTAAAGCTCCAAAATGATGTCATTTGACTCCAGGTCTCACATACAGGCTATGCTGATGAAAGAGATGGTTTTGGGTCGCTCCACTCCATGGCTATACAGGATACTGCCTCACTCCCAGCTGCTTTCATGGGCTGGCATTAAGTGTCTGTGGCTTTTCCATGCACATGGTGCAAGCTGTAGTTGGCTTTACCATTCTGGGGTCTGGAGGATGGTGGCCCTCTTCTCATAGCTCCACTAGGTGGTGCCCCAGTAGGGACTCTGTGTTGGGGCTCCAGCCCCACATTTCCTTTCTGCACTGCCCTGGCAGAAGTTCTCCATGAGAGCCCCACCCCTGCAGCTAACTTCTGCCTGGGCATCCAGGCATTTTCATACATCTTCTGAAACCTTGGCAGAGGTTCCCAAACCCCAGTTATTGACTTCTGTGTACCCGCGTAGTCAACACCACATGGAAGCTGCCAAGGCTTGGGGCTTGCACCCTCTGAAGCTACAGCATGACCTCTATGTTGGCCCCTTTCAGTCATGGCTGGAGCTGGTAGGATGAAAACACCAAGTCCCTAGACTGCATGCAGCATGGTGACCCTGGGCTAGGAAGGAAACCCTGTTTTCCTCCTAGACCTCCAGATTTGTGCTGCTGCAAAGGTCTCTGACATGCCCTGGAGACATTTTTTTCCATTGTCTTGAGGATTAAGATTCAGCTCCTCGTTACTTATGCAAATATCTGCAGCCGGCTTGAATTTCTTCTCAGAAAATGGGATTTTCTTTTCTATTGCGTTGTCAGGCTGCAAATTTTCCACTTTTATGTTCCGTTTCCCTTTTAAAACTGAATGCTTTTAATAGCACCAAGTCACCTCTTGAATGCTTTGATGCTTAGAAATTTCTTCTGCCAGATACCCTAAATTATCTCCCTCAAGTTCAAAGTTCCACAAATCTGTAGGGCAGGGGAGAAGTCCCACCAGTCTCTTTGCCAAAACATAACCAGAGTCACCTTTGCTCCAGTCCCCAACAAGTTCCTCATTTCCGTCTGAGACAACCTCAGCCTGGACTTTATTGTCCATATTGCTATCAGAATTTTGGGCGAAGCCATTCAACGAGTCTCTAGGAAGTTCCATACTTTCCCACGTTTTACTATCTTCTTCTGAGCCCTGCAAACTGTTCCAGCCTCTACTTGTTACCCAGTTCCAAAGTCATTTCCACATTTTCAGGGTTATTTTCAGCAGCATCCCTCTCTGCTGGTACAAATTTACTGTATTAGTCTGTTTTCATGCTGCTGATAATTACATACCCAACGCTAGGAAGAAAAAGAGGTTTAACTGGACTTACAGTTCCACATGGATGGGGAGGCCTCAGAATCACGGCGGGAGGCAAAAGGCATTTCTTACATGGTGGTGGCAAGAGAAAAATGAGGAAGAAGGAAAAGCAGAAACCCCCAATAAAACCAGCAGCTCTCTTGAGACTTATTTAGTAACACAAGAACGATATGGGGACAACTGCCCTCATGATTCTAATTATCTCCCACTGGGTCCCTCCCACAACACATGGGAACTATGTGACTACAGTTCAAGATGAGACTTGGGTGGGGACACAGAGCCAAACTATATATTACTATCTATGCTTATCTAACTATAGTTTATAATCTATCATCTATGTATTTATGTACAGCCAATTTTCATGGACATTGTCTTTGACCATAGGACTACACACATTTTTCTCTCATGCATTGGATGAAATGGTGAGCAGTATACAATTTTTGACTGAATTTTATTTTATAGGAGACATTTATTGTCTCATCCTAAATGATAGCCAGATAAAAGCTGAAAGTATATAAGAAAATGCTAGCTTTTTATGTTTAGATATGACTTATGAGACTAAACTTGATATATAGCATTTATAATGGGAAGACCCAGATGTTTATTCACTTTAGACATGGTCTAGATCATCATTAAAAGTAAAAAACATTTCTGTTTTTAGAAACGCCAATTATGTTCTTGTTCCAGTAATGTCTAAATTTTATTCCAATAAGTTTTTAAAACAAAGTTTTAAACACAAAGGGCAATCCCTATATTAATGACCTCATCCTTAATTTCAAATTTGATGTTATTAGGACATTGTGTCTAGAATATAGAAAACCATGGTTTGAATTTATTTTTTTTTTTAAACTGAAAGAAGACTGGAAAAATTTAGCTTGCTTTTCCTCTAAATTAAGAGTCTTCCCTCTTTTCTGCCCTAGAACTACCACAGTTATCACAATCATCCAAAGAAAAAACTTAAATATTAAACAATATTGGTGCAATGGATCTTTTTTCCCTTAAAGGATAATATATAATTCTTATGGCCAAAGTGTTATTTGTGAATCTTTTTTTTTTTTTCCAGGAAAGGGAGTTTTCAACTCCTCTATTATGATTTCTGATTGTATGAATCAGAGTACCCTCAAAAGAAACCAGCAAACAAATACCGATTTATGTGTTCATTATTATTATTTATTTTTGGTATGGAAACAAGAAAACACAGCGAAACCTGTAAGCTTCTTTTTCTTAGTCTAATGAATAGGAATTGCGACATACCATGATCCCATGCTGACTCACTAATTTGCAGTCTGGGGACTTGAGAGAAGATGACAGCTGCAGACAGTGTGGAGGGAAAGCCACCTTGCAACACATCTTGTCAAGTTGCAGCCTCTGGCTTTGACCTAGGGCCAGTATTCTTGGAGACATGATGAAGTGTGAAAAGTACTGGCAGGCATTTTAGACCAAAAAAGAAAAAAAAGTTAGGCAGTAAGGGAAAATGGGGACCAGAAAAGATTAATATTTGTGAGGTTTATAGCAGAAAAGGCAAAGCAATAGGAAGTAAAGAAATCCCTAAAGAGAATTTCTTACAACAGCAGCAGATTAGAAACAGGATGGGCCAGAATGGGAAGCTTATTTTTCCAGCTGGAGCCTTCTCTACAAATCTGAGGTTGTTTTGGGAATGATAGACAAATGCCAAACAAATGTATAATCAAGAAATAATGATAGAATTTACAGTCAGTAGGAAAGCCCGAGAATGGAGGCGCAGAGAGAGAGAGAGAAGGAGACAGGGAGAGAGAGAGGGGAATAAACTGTTATGCAATTGAATGCACTGGCACACTAAACTTTAAACATTTTGCACAAAGATAAAAACATTCTTGCTAGTAAGTGAAGATTTTAAAGTTATAAGGAAAGTTTGAAATGACCTAGTCTAGATATTTTCAAATTTTATAGCCACAGGAAATGTATTTCAAACAAATTCATATGCAGAATCCCCACATGAATATAGAAGAGCTGATCTGATTTAAGAAGTTGCAAAGGGTAGGGTGGGGTGCAGTGGGGCTCATATGCACTCCTCTCAACTCATGCCTGAAAATTGACTCCTGGGGCACTTAAGAAATCTTTAAAGCTTTTCAAAACGATTTGAAAGCAACCTGGCCTAACCTAACCCTTTATTTATTGCCTAAGGAAACAGAGTCCCGTGTCTCAGGGCCTGCAGAGGTACATTTTGAAGGCTTACCAGCAATGAGGCTCTGTGTCTTTTCCCTGAGGCACTGGGTTCTGGACACTGGTAGACTTTCAGGACCCTTGTGATGGAAATCTACCTCCTCCAACCTGTTTTATCACATTGTGGGTAATTGCTATTCTTCCTTCTTAATGATGGAATATATTTATAAACTCCAATTTCACTCCAATAAACAGAAAATAATCTTTTTCTCCTTCAGAAATGACGGGATGAAGGATGGTGCTGGGATGGTGAATGGGGCAGAGTTGGCAGTTTGAGTAATCTTCCTATACACGAAACTCCATCTGCTTTCTATGCTGTGTTCTGCCATAGGTAGCTTTTCCTAACAATTTTTGTCAGTTTCTCCTGTTTGTGATTACTCCTTTTAAGATCATTTCCATCAATTATCCGATCAACGTCAGCTTTCAGCAATGGCGGCTTATGTTGACTTTAACTGCTGTAGATGTTCACTGAGTCTGCAGTTACTACTGGTTGCTATGATAGGTTAATGGTGTCCCAGCATCACTCTGCACCAGCCCAAGAATTCTTCCACCCTGATTAGCACCTCTACAGTGTCTTTCTTAGAAGCAATTCCGGGAAAGTTTTTAACCACAGCTACCTTGCAATACACTCTTTCAAGATGTATATTCAAATCACCAACTACTTTCATTGGGAAAGCACATCTTTGTATGTACATATTTTGATACATTTATGTTGTTTTTTCCATTAACCACTGCTTAAAACTGAATTCTGAACTGTGGACAGAAGCATGAGGTATGAATGTTGTCCCTTCTACTTTCTAAAAGTGTGATCTCAAGAAAACTATAAAATCTCAAAGAATTTAATGTCCTTTATCTGTTCAAATGGAGACACATCCTAATGACATTCAGAGTAACCGGAAGACTTAAATAAAATCAAATGGATGTGAAAATATTTTCAAAACTACAAACTATTATGTGAATATAAGGATTTGTGTAACCATAATTACGATAGCATCAATCTGTTTCTTCTCCCTTGCCTTGCTTTCTCTCAAGGATCTCACTGTAACAAAAAACTCACTGAGGAAGGAAATTCAAGCTGAGATATACAGCTTCCCAATATCTAAAATTTGACAATAGGGTAATTGGCAAAAATCTCTCAATTCCTCTTCATCTAACATGCAGAGAGGCAATTATGTTTTAATAATGAGTAACAAGAATAGTCCCCTAGGTATTTCATAGTTTCCTGTGCAAAATACAAACAAGCTCACATTTCTTAGAAACTAAAGTCAGCCCAATGCTTTTTATTTGTCAATGAAATAATTGAGTGATCTGAATTTAATGCTTTCAGTGTTCAGTTTGTTATTTATTCTCTGTAAAGGAATCTGTTGATTATTACATGCAGTTTCACAAACAAGCTCTTCATTTTCTGCTGTATTTTATTAGCAAATAAAAATACAAGACACCCAGTTAAATTTGAATTTCAGATAAATAACAAATAATATTTTAGCATTAGTATGTTTTATATGATATTTGCAGCCCTACTTACCTGTCTCCTCCTCTCTGCCTCTCTGCAAACGGTGTTCCTGTTCCTGTCTTTCATAGTTTAAGTCAGAATCCAACCCCTTATACCTGGACTCATGCCACTTACATTTTATGAATCACAGAAGGCTCCTGATTCTATCCTCTTTATGTGTCTCAGATTTATCTATTTCTCTTGACTCCCATTGACATTTCTCTACTAGAGGTCACCATTAGCTCTGACTTTGATGACAACAGCATCCAAATTAGTATTCCTCTCTTAGTCTTGCCTCCAGTCACCCTCCTGTAATCTAAATGTTATTTAAAATGCAGTCATGTAAACCAGAAATGTCATCCAGCTAGTAAGCTTCATGAGGTCAGGATTGGGTCTTTCTTTCTCACTTCAGCATCTCTAGTGATTTACACATTAATTAATTTATTCAAAAAACATTTATTAAGTGTCTATTGTATAACAAGTAATGTTCCAAGCAGTGGAAATTCAATATAGAACAAGACAGGCAAGATCTCTGCCCTCAAGAAGCTATTATTATAGTGAAAGAAGACAAAGCACAACAAAAAAGTAAGAAAGTATAAGATAATGATAAGTGCTACAACACAAATGAAACATGTGGGATAACAAAAAGTGTCAGTGGACTGCTACAGGGAAGGGTGTCAAGGAAAACTTCTGCAATGAAGTGATGTAAATGAATGGTTTTCACTTTCCTCATAATTTTTCTGAGGGTCATTTGTGGGCATTCATGTAATCGACAATGACATGATTTTTTTTTCTGGTCCTATCTCATTTTGCAAGGTTAAACTTTAGCTACTTTTGAGCATTCTATATATTCTTGCCAATTTCAATTCTAGTTCCTCTATACACACTTCTCATATTTTAGTTGGCATCAAAATCACCTGGAGGGCTTGTCAAAATACAGGTTTCTGGGCCCTGCCCCCAGGATTTCTAATTCGTTAGACCAGGAATGGGGCTAGAGAATTTGCAAATCTAGCATGTTTCCAGGTGCAGTAAAGTTTAGAGAAAAAATCTTTCTGACCATCTAATTACTCATCTTCTCAATTTCCTTTTCCACAAATGACAACGAATTTATTGTCATCATCTAAGTTCATAAGAAACCACAGGCTAAAAATCATCTTTGGCTAAAACTGAACTTGTCAGTAGGGAAGTGAAAGAGGAAGAAAGAAAGAGGAAGGGTTAGATTTTTAAAGAGGAAAATTGCTTCTCAGAGATGATATGCATTTAGTGGAGCATAAAAAGAATTTGATCTGAGTTGGGAATTCAGAATGCAGAAGCTTTATGGGAATGCCAAAATCCCATTCCCTACATTTAAGAAATCTATTTTCCACCTTGGAGAGTTAGAAAATAAAAACTACATGTCAGTAGAGGACTGGGGATAGGGCTTTTTGGCTTCTGGAAAGTTTTAAATAAGTCACTTAGTGTCATATGAGAAATAGGTGTTATTCCTACAAAATCCATCATACTATAAAAGCAAAGCACTGTAAAAGACCTTTAACAGACAAACTAACTATCCCACTGCCTGCACACATGCCAATTTAAAAATTATTCCCTACCAATTTTATAAGCCGTCAAAAAATATTTTCTTATTCTGTTTGTAATCTGGTATAGTACTTAACCATTTTAATACTTAAAATTCTTCCTTATATATTAATTAAATCTATTCTTTTTGAGTTTCAAGTTACTTTTTACTTCTCCTGTCTTTCTTCTCACTTTCAGTGTGTAAGATAATCAGTGTTGAAAAATTAGAAAATCCAGATAAGTAAAAGTGGGGCAATTTGTTAACCCAAATAACCCTACTCAGTGGCTACAATTGTCAATATTTTGTCTTACTTTTTCTAGACTGTTTACTTGTGAATAATTTATGCTTTATGTAATAGATCATGATTATTTTATATCGATGAAATTATATCTTAGGAGTAGCTACTATGTGTTGCAGAGTAATTTCTCAAGTCAGTCGGAATGGAGTAAAATTGTAGACATATAAACACACAAATATAGTACAGTGTGTCAAGTATCATAATAAAGATATGGTAAAATTCAAGAGGAACAAAACTAGACCTCTTTCTTAAAAGTGTTTTGAGAGAAATAGTGAGGTCTGTATAGAAGATGACATTTTAGTGACTACTGGAGGATGAACAGATGTTTCTCTAACAAATGGAAGAGAATACATACAGAAAAAATGAATCATATAGCTACTAAACTATAACAGAATTATAGTCTGAGTCTATACAGCTGTTATAGGAATACAGAAGCCTATTATTTAAGCTGTTTCCATAGGATGAATTATTCTTCCTCACCTATTCTTCTACTGGATCTGTAAGGCAGTTCACATCTTCCACAGTCAAGCTAGGCTTAGACCTCAGAGGACAGCTTTAGTCTCTTAATTTGCTATGTGAAGTACTGTAGGATTCCTTGTGGACATGAAGAAGATAGTGGGACTACCAGGGAGAATGCCGAGTGGTAAAATTAATGTTACTTTTCTTTTTATAGTTAGCCTTTTGTTATGGACTAAGTTCAAAGAAAAGTAAACCAAAAGGCATTACTTGAATTCCAGGCTTCTCTAATTATTATAGCTATGTTGCTTGATATAAAATTAGTAAAATTCTTTGAGCCTCAAGCATCTCATTTATTAAATAGGGATAATAATAACACCTACTTATATAGTGGCTATGAAAATTAAGATGTTCATAGTGATTATATGAGGAAGTAGCCAAACTCGTTCCTTTCGATTCCACGTAAGTTAAGGATCAAGATTGTCTTTTCTTTCTTCCACCCTCACACACTGTGTCTAGTACTTTACTCCCTCATCCAATAATTTACAAGCATCCATGGTTTTTAGTAAGGCAACATTGTAGGCAGGTGTTTATAAAGAGTTTTAGCGAATCTCGCTGATTGCTAGCACAGCAGTCTGAGATCAAGCTGCAAGGCGGCAGCGAGGCTGGGGGAGGGGCGCCCGCCATTGCCCAGGCTTGCTTAGGTAAACAAAGCAGCCAGGAAGCTCGAACTGGGTGGAGCCCACCACAGCTCAAGGAGGCCTACCTGCCTCTGTAGGCTCCACCTCTGGGGGCAGGGCACAGACAAACAAAAACTCAGCAAGAACCTCCACAGACTTAAATGTCCCTGTCTGACTGACAGCTTTGAAGAGAGTAGTGGTTCTCCCAGCACGCAGCTGGAGATCTGAGAACGGACAGACTGCCTCCTAAAGTGGGTCCCTCACCCCTGAGCAGCCTAACTGGGAGGCACCCCCCCAGTAGGGACAGACTGACACCTCATTCAACCGGGTACTCCTCTGAGACAAAACTTTCAGACGAACTATCAGACAGCTGAATTTGTGGTCTCACGAAAATCCGCTGTTCTGCAGCCACCGCTGCTGACACCCAGCCAAACAGGGTCTGGAGTGGACCTCTAGTAAACTCCAACAGACCTGCAGCTGAGGGTCCTGTCTGGTAGAAGGAAAACTAACAAAGAGAAAGGACATCCACACCAAAAACCCATCTGTACATCACCATCATCAAAGAACAAAAGTAGATAAAACCACAAAGATGGGGAAAAAACAGAACAAAAAAACTGGAAACTCTAAAAAACAGAGCACCTCTCCTCCTCCAAAGGAACGCAGTTCCTCACCAGCAACGGAACAAAGCTGGATGGAGGATGACTTTGACGAGTTGAGAGAAGAAGGCTTCAGACGATTAAACTACTCTGAGCTACGAGAGGAAATTCAAAACAATAGCAAAGAAGTTAAAAACTTTGAAAAAAAATTAGATGAATGGATAACTAGAATAACCAATGGAGAGAAGGGCTTAAAGGAGCTGATGGAGCTGAAAGCCAAGTTTCGAGAACTACGCGAAGATTGCAGAAGCCTCAGTAGCAGATGCGATCAACTGGAAGAAAGGGTATCGCTGATGGAAGATGAAATGAATGAAATGAAGAGAGAAGGGAAGTTTAGAGAAAAAAAGAATAAAAAGAAATGAACAAAGCCTCCAAGAAATTTGGGACTATGTGAAAAGATCAAACCTACGTCTGATTGGTGTACCTGAAAATGATGGGGAGAATGGAACCAAGTTGGAAAACACTCTGCAAGATATTATCCAGGAGAACTTCCACAATCTAGCAAGGCAGGCCAGCATTCAGATTCAGGAAATACAGAGAACGCCACAAAGATACTCCTCGAGAAGAGCAACTCCAAGACACATAATTGTCAGATTCACCAAACTTGAAATGAAGGAAAAAATGTGAAAGGCAGCCAGAGAGAAAGGTCGGGTTACCCACAAAGGGAAGCCCATCAGACTAACAGCTGATCTCTCAGCAGAAACTCTACAAGCCAGAAGAGAGTGGGGGCCGATATTCAACATTCTTAAAAGAATTTTCAACCCAGAATTTCCTATCCCGCCAAACTAAGCTTCATAAATGAAGGAGAAATAAAATATTTTACAGACAAGCAAACGCTGAGCGATTTTGTCACCACCAGGCCTGCCCTAAAAGAGCTCCTGAAGGAAGCACTAAACATGGAAAGGAACAACCGGTACCAGCCACTGCAAAAACATGCCAAATTGTAAAGACCATCGAGGCTAGGAAGAAACTATAGCAACTAACAAGCAAAATAACCAACTAACATCATAATGACAGGATCAGATTCACACATAACAATATTAACGTTAAATGTAAATGGGCTAAATGCTCCAATCAAAAGACACAGACTGGCAAACTGGATAAGGAGTCAGGACCCATCAGTGTGCTGTATTCAGGAAACCCATCTCACGTGCAGAGACACACATAGACTCAAAATAAAGGGATGGAGGAAGATCTATCAAGCAAATGGAAAACAAAAAAAGGCAGGGGTTGCAATCCTAGTCTCTGATAAAATAGACTTTAAACCAACAAAGATCAAAAGAGACAAAGAAGGCCATTACATAATGGTAAACGGATCAATTCAACAAGAAGAGCCAACTATCCTAAATATATATGCACCCAACACAGGAGCACCCAGATTCATAAAGCAAGTCCTCAGTGACCTACAAAGGGACTTAAACTCCCACACAATAATAATGGGAGATTTTAACACCCCACTGTCAGCATTAGACAGATCAACGAGACAGAAAGTTAACAAGGATATCCAGGAATTGAACTCAGCTCTACATAAAGTGGACCTAATAGACATCTACAGAACTCTCCACCCCAAGTCAACAGAATATACATTTTTTTCAGCACCACACCACACCTATTCCAAAATTGACCACATAGTTGGAAGTAAAGTTCTCCTCAGCAAATGTAAAAGAACAGAAATTATAACAAACTGTCTCTCAGACCACAGTGCAATCAAACTAGAACTCAGGATTAAGAAACTCACTCAAAACCGCTCAACTACATGGAAACTGAACAACCTGCTCCTGAATGACTATTGGGTACATAATGAAATGAAGGCAGAAATAAAGATGTTCTTTGAAACCAACGAGAACAAAGACACAACATACCAGAATCTCTGGGACACGTTCAAAGCAGTGTGTAGAGGGAAATTTATAGCACTAAATGCCCACAAGAGAAAGCAGGAAAGATCCAAAATTGACACCCTAACATCACAATTAAAAGAACTAGAAAAGCAAGAGCAAACACATTCAAAAGCTAGCAGAAGGCTAGAAATAACTAAAATCAGAGCAGAACTGAAGGAAATAGAGACACAAAAAACCCTTCAAAAATTAATGAATCCAGGAGCTGGTTTTTTGAAAAGATCAACAAAATTGATGGACCGCTAGCAAGACTAATAAAGAAGAAAAGAGAGAAGAATCATATAGATGCAATAAAAAACGAAAAAGGGGATATCACCACTGATCCCACAGAAATACAATCTACCATCAGAGAATACTACAAACACCTCTATGCAAATAAACTAGAAAATCTAGAAGAAATGGATAAATTCCTCGACAAATACACCCTCCCAAGACTAAACCAGGAAGAAGTTGAATCTCTGAATAGACCAATAACAGGTTCTGAAATTGTGGCAATAATCAATAGCTTACCAACCAAAAAGAGTCCAGGACCTGATGGATTCACAGCTGAATTCTACCAGAGGTACAAGGAGGAACTGGTACCATTCCTTCTGAAACTATTCCAATCGATAGAAAAAGAGGGAATCCTCCCTAACACATTTTATGAAGCCAGCATCGTCCTGATACCAAAACCTGGCAGAGACATAACCAAAAAAGAGAATTTCAGACCAATATCCTTGATGAACATTGATGCAAAAATCCTCAATAAAATACTGGCAAACCAAATCCAGCAGCACATCAAAAAGCTTATCCACCATAATCAAGAGGGCTTCATCCCTGGGATGCAAGGCTGGTTCAACATATGCAAATCAATAAATGTAATCCAGCATATAAACAGAACCAAAGACAAAAACCACATGATTATCTCAATAGATGCAGAAAAGGCCTTTGACAAAATTCAACAACCCTTCATGCTAAAAACTCTCAATAAATTAGGTATTGATGGGACGTATCTCAAAATAATAAGAGCTATCTATGACAAACCCACAGCCAATATCATACTGAATGGGCAAAAACTGGAAGCATTCCCTCTGAAAACTGGCACAAGACAGGGATGCCCTCTCTCACCACTCCTATTCAACATAGTGCTGGAAGTTCTGGCCAGAGAAATCAGGCAGGAGAAGGAAATAAAGGGTATTCAATTACGAAAAGAGGAAGTCAAATTGTCCCTGTTTGCAGATGACATGATTGTATATCTAGAAAACCCCATTGTCTCAGCCCAAAATCTCCTTAAGCTGATTAGCAACTTCAGCAAAGTCTCAGGATACAAAATTAATGTACAAAAATCACAAGCATTCTTGTACACCAATAACAGACAAACAGAGAGCCAAATCATGAGTGAAGTCCCATTCACAATTGCTTCAAAGAGAATAAAATACCTAGGAATCCAACTTACAAGGGATGTGAAGGACCTCTTCAAGGAGAACTACAAACCACTGCTCAATGAAATAAAAGAGGATACAAACAAATGGAAGAACATTCCATGCTCATGGGTTGGAAGAATCAATATCGTGAAAATGGCCATACTGCCCAACGTAATTTATAGATTCAATGCCATCCCCATCAAGCTACCAATGACTTTCTTCACAGAATTGGAAAAAACTACTTTAAAGTTCATATGGAACCAAAAAAGAGCCCGCATCGCCAAGTCAATCCTAAGCCAAAAGAACAAAGCTGGAGGCATCACGCTACCTGACTTCAAACTATACTACAAGGCTACAGTAACCAAAACAGCATGGTACTGGTACCACAACAGAGACATAGATCAATGGAACAGAACAGAGCCCTCAGAAATGAAACTGGATCCCTTCCTTACACCTTATACAAAAATTAATTCAAGATGGATTAAAGACTTATATGTTAGACCTAAAACCATTAAAATCCTACAAGAAAACCTAGGCAATACCATTCAGGACATAGGCGTGGGCAAGGACTTCATGTCTAAAACACCAAAAGCAATGGCAACAAAAACCAAAATCGACAAATGGGATCTCATTAAACTAAAGAGCTTCTGCACAGCAAAAGAAACTGTCATCAGAGTGAACAGGCAACCTACAGAATGGGAGAAAATTTTTGAAACCTACTCATCTGACAAAGGGCTAATATCCAGAATCTACAATGAACTCAAACAAATTTACAAGAAAAAAACAAACAACCCCATCAAAAAGTAGGCAGAGGACATGAACAGACACTTCTCAAAAGAAGACATTTATGCAGCCAAAAAACACATGAAGAAATGCTCATCATCACTGGCCATCAGAGAAATGCAAATCAAAACCACAGTGAGATACCATCTCACACCAGTTAGAATGGCCATCATTAAAAAATCAGGAAACAACAGGTGCTGGAGAGGATGTGGAGAAATAGGAACACTTTTACACTGTTGGTGGGACTGTAAACTAGTTCAACCATTGTGGAAGTCAGTGTGGCGATTCCTCAGGGATCTAGAACTAGAAATACCATTTGACCCAGCCATCCCATTACTGGGTATATACCCAAAGGACTATAAATCATGCTGCTATAAAGACACATGCACACGTATGTTTATTGCGGCACTATTCACAATAGCAAAGAGTTGGAACCAACCCAAATGTCCAACAACGATAGACTGGATTAAGAAAATGTGGCACATATACACCATGGAATACTATGCAGCCATAAAAAATGATGAGTTCGTGTCCTTTGTAGGGACATGGATGAAACTGGAAAACATCATTCTCAGTAAACTATCGCAAGGACAAAAAACGAAACACCGCATGTTCTCACTCATAGGTGGGAATTGAACAATGAGAACTCATGGACACAGGAAGGGGAACATCACACTCCGGGGACTGTTGTGGGGTGGGGGGAGGGGGGAGGGACAGCATTAGGAGATACACCTAATGCTAAATGACAAGTTAATGGGTGCAGGAAATCAACATGGCACATGGATACATATGTAACAAACTTGCACATTGTGCATATGTACCCTAAAACCCTAAAGTATAATTAAAAAAAAAAGAAAAAAAAATTGAGGCATTACAAAACCCATTTGGATAATATTATAATTTTAAATTACATTTTCTTTCCTTTTGTAAAGCATGAGAGAGCATGCTGTATTTTAGAGGAATTCAAACATCCTAAAAGAACAGAAAAATAAGTAACATAATTAGCACATGAACTTGGACTTTGGCTCTTTTCTGCATCTATATATAAAATCAATAAACATTTTTGCAAGTGGAATGTTGCAAAAATGTTAAGTCATGCATAAGTCAAAATGATTTCTAGTAGCATCTTTTTCTGAGATGTCCTCACAAATGAAGACACTAGCTCTGTCCTGTGGGTGGAGAAATTGAGGCTTAAAAGAGTGCTGAAGAAACCTACTTGGGAACTCTGCAGGAAAAAGAATATACCTATATGATCATATTGCGAATTCAACTGAATTTTACTCTAGTCATATTATTGCTCATATCTCCATTAGTGCCTGCCAAATGGCATCCTAAAGAATTCTTTTCTCTTCCATTGGACTGCAAGTTTTGCAAATGGTCTATCAGTGCAGGAGGAGGGAGAGGGGATGGATGACAAAACTGTAGTCATTTCATTATGTTTCCTGTAGTGTCTCTGGGTTGGCAAATAGTGCTCAATGGATGGTTGATGAATAATTGAATAGATAATTGAATGGAAGCTTCCTTGTGAGAGACCTGAAGATATCTGGTTCTTGAAATGGAAAGCAACATGCTTTGCTTTTTCATTTCTTTCCTCAATTACATAATTTGGTCTACGGTTGGCTTAGGTAAGGGTGGTAGCAGCCCATAGTGTGTCTGGACTGGGTCATCTCATAACCAAATTGCTCATGCAAGAGGTCTGAAGCAGGCAGTGAATGCTATTTGAGAATAAATACCAACACTGCTGAAAGCCAAGAGGTACAATTGATGGGGGGAGGCTTTGAGGAAATTTAATAATAAAATTCAAATTTTCCATCAAGTTTATTGACTCCTTAAAACTCAAGAAAACAATTTTCAAAAAGCTTTTCTTTGCAAATTATATACTCACAGTTGAGCACATAGCAATAAAATTGATCATTAAGATTACTAGGAGAATAAAATTCGCATGTGGGGTTATACTTTAGAACTTTTTAAATGAGTAATGTACTCACAGAGATAAGCTTTATTGCAGAAACGTGATTAACAAGTTTATCGTCTGTAGAGCACACATTGTTCCTGCATGCTGAGGCTACTGGAAAATAAGATGGAAAAGACATTTGAAGCATGTTATTTTTCGCATTCCTTGATTACATCTTGTTTTCCTCAAATCCTTACACATGGATAAGATCATATCTGGAAATTTCCCCTTCTATATTTTGAGATACACTATGTTCTTAAAGTGTATGTAGTTCTTAGACCATAACTTATGGTGTAAGTTATGGTTTGGGGAACTGTATAAATTATTTTGAATAAGTTTATCTTCTTCGGTCCCTTTGTAAACTGGTATCAACTGTAAATCACTGCAGACTACATTTCAGGACTAAAGAAAAATAAATCTCAAATATAGAATGTGGATTTAAAAAAAAAGAGTTTTAGCAAGTTTTGCTTTTAACAAAACGTTTGGAAATCTCATTGATAAAGTATTTTTAATTTGGATAATTTCACGAGGACTAATCCAACTGTACATTCTTAATGCATGGAGAATAGATGTACAGCATCTTTAAGCAGGACAGTTTTATTTTCCCCAATTGTTTTGCTACGTGGGTCTTCAGATGCTGTACTCTAAGTTTTCTCCTCAAATGTTCTTACAGATTGTGCTCTTCTCAGAGCCTCCATCTGACTTGAGAGAATATACTCGTCAGTTACCTACTGAAACCCTACTGAAACAAAACTTTAGGACTGGAGACAAAGTGTTATTTATATGTCTCCCAAATGCCTTCTCCAAGGGTGTTTTATTGACACCTACTTTCACATTGTCACATGTATCTAACAGAAAGGAATCAGCCCATTCATGGTACTGGATATATAAGGGGGTGAAATATATGCTTCTCTCTAGGAAAGCCACAATAGAAAGATTGCCCTATCTTCTGGAAATTTCAAAGCAAAAGGTGCAAATGGATGACATAGGGCAACATTCGATGAGTACCTATTTTGTGCCCGCATTCTACCAGCTTTTAATATAAAAATTCAAAGATATGGAACATATTGTATCCCAAAAGTTGAGAAATGACCTAACATTAAACAAGATAAATCAGAACTGATACGGCAAAATTAATATTTCTGGTTTCTTTCCATAAGGTGACTCCTTAAGAAAAGGAAACATACATTTCCACATAAAGAGACACTGAGAGTTAAACGGGAAGGGCATGATGCTTCTCCAAATAACTCTGCAACATTATAAAGCTCTCTACCAATCCCACTAAGTAAGACCTGCTTGCCCAGGCTAGAAGCTTCCATAAACCTGACCTGCATCTTTGTGGCATTAACTCTTCTAGAAGACACAATAATCATTTTAAGATCAATTTTCCATATGTGTTTTCAGATATGTGAAGTTACTGGCAATTAGGCTCAGAGTCAAGCAGAAAGTGAACACCAGGATAAATGTGAAGTGTGTCTAAAGATAAGCTAGTATTTGGGTTACAGGGCTCTCTGTTGTCTGGCTCACTGCTATATTTGAAAAGTCACTTTGCTGCTCCCTCATCTAAGTTGCTACTTGTCACTTTAAGCTGGAAAAATTGGCATGAACTTTCCATTCTCATGTTCAGAACAAAGAACTGTGGGCTTTTTGTTATCATAATGTCTGGTAAATATCAATCTCACTGATACTGTAGCAGAGGAGGCCCATATCTCCCTGTGATTCACATGTGTTTGCTTTAGTAAGTGAAAAAATTACTCTTCCAACACAAAACTGCCTAAGACTTGAACTCATGATGTGTAAATGTCCTTCATCATGTTTAACGATATCTAGTGGAACCTAATAAAACAGTGGGCCCTATTCATCTTTTTTTTTAAACAAGTGTGAATCACACCATAATATGACAAGGTTATTCATGCCTTATTTACTTTTCAGAGGAATTTATTTTCAAATGAAAACTATATCACAGTGTCTATTAAGTTTTGAAATTTTAAAATACATGCCTTGCAGTTTGTTATTGGACTTATAACAGGCCCTAACCTAGCCATGTGGAAAAGACAATTATGAACACAACATTAAAAATGAGGTTTTAGGATATCTGATCTCTGGAAAAACTTAAAGTGTCCTACATGATGAAAACTAATACAGCTGCATTCTAAATTACCTTCTCACTCTGTGTCCTTGAAAATATTAATGCTACTACAATAATTCAATAACAGTAGAGATAAACATTTTTAAAAATGCAAACTGTGTTCAATTCAAAAGGTATTTTGAATTGAATTACAAAATGGGTTCAAATTTTTTTAAAAAATTTGAATTACAAAATGAGTAAAATCACAGAGGGAAGGTGACTGTCGAACAGTCTTTCCTGCATTTCTCATATTATCCATCTAAATGCCTTTACCTTAGAGAGGTGTCTATATGTATACTATATCCATATGCATATCTATAGTCATACCTATATAAATATTTCCTCCTAAACACTTTTGACTAGTTGAATTTCCATGAGTGTAAAATTCTAGATGAAAGAAAATTTTTGTTTCCTTGTTTTGTTGGTGTTTCTTTTGGAGATTTCCCGACAGCACCTACTCTAATAATTGGGAAAGAGACATTTGTTTCTTCTGTACTTACACATTGTTAGGATGTGAAATGTGTGTCTTTTATTTCTATATAGAAAAACCGTATGGAATTACTTATTCCATAATGTATGGAAGCCATATATCATGTTAACAGCAAAATTGGAACTCAGTATATCTTTTGACCGCATGGTCTTAAATTTTATTTTGTTTCATTTTGTGGTGCTGTATGAACTGTGTGAGGCTGGTGTCATTGATATAGTATCTGAAGCAATTAATGAAAATAAACTTTCGCGTGATATTTAAATAACCACCTGCCCGAAACAAACTCCCCTCATGCACACTTCACAATAGCATGCAGAAGTTTCCCCAGCTAGCCCATTATCCCTATCATAATAACTTGATCCCCGTAATAATCAGTGGGTTCTATCACCATAAAAGGTAAAAATAATTCATTTTTGTATTTATTCTAAAGGCATTATCCAGTTATCTTATTTTTATACAGTGGAGAATGAATGTTCTGTTTCCATTTTCTTTCCTGACGAAAAACCAAACCCAGTCATTTCTGGAAACATGTCTCCCTGTAACCGTCCAATGTCCAATCCTTGAAGTTGTAAGACACTTTTATTCAAGTGTGCGGTTCTTATGGAGTTTATTGTTCTTTATGTTACAGGGAAGGATGACTTGAAGAGAATAAGATTCAAAACGAGTATATTAGCCGGGCGCGGTGGCTCACGCTTGTAATCCCAGCACTTTGGGAGGCCGAGGCGGGCGGATCACGAGGTCAGGAGATCGAGACCACGGTGAAACCCCGTCTCTACTAAAAATACAAAAAATTAGCCGGGCGTGGTGGCGGGCGCCTGTAGTCCCAGCTACTCGGAGAGGCTGAGGCAGGAGAATGGCGTGAACCCGGGAGGCGGAGCTTGCAGTGAGCCGAGAGATTGCGCCACTGCACTCCAGCCTGGGTGACAGAGCAAGACTATATTATATAAGATACCTGTCTTTGTTAGCCTTCAGCCTCCGAACCAGTTTTTCTTTCATGCTCCGTTGATTTAGGGCTCTGTATTCCCCTTATCTTTTGTTTCTCACTCAAGTCTAAGCAATTAACTAATTTCTTAGCTTATTTCTTATGCCTGGTTCTACTGTCTTGAAAAACTGCTCGACCCTATTAAATTGCTAGAAGGTTATTTGGTAAATATGCAGGCCTAGAATGCTAGTTTTGTCATTACACTAGAAAAAATCTATTTGTCCCTGTAGCAGATTTCCATTCACCAAGCTCATGCAATTGATGTATAAAACCATAAGGCAAATACATTAATTTAGTATTAGATACATAATCATTAAAAACTTGGAATATTTAAGTCTAAAATAAAGATACCAGAAAAACTAAAAGTCAACCACAAAATTATATGGTGTACATGGAATGAAAACACATAATTGGATAAAATTTAGATAACTAGGGAAAAATTTAGTATAGTACAAAGGTTTTTGAATTCAACTATTGAATCTCAGCTTGATTACTTACAAGCTGTATAACCGTAGAAATTTTTTTTAAATTTTTACCTCAATATACTAAAGAGTAAAATGAGAGTCATCATGGTTATTTATCTGAGATTAAATTTTACATGTGAAATACTTCAACCAATGCCTAGCCTGTATCAAATATGATCCTTTGCACATGCTGTCTTACAATGAAGATGGGCTGGTGAGGCCTTCATAGTTAAAGACTTTTAATGAAGGTGATTTCTCTCCTAGACACTTCCCATATGGGCCTTGACTAGATTTACTACCATGCCTTTCCTTTTACTGTATTTCCAGAGCTGACAAATAATCTTTTTAAGTTATTCATTTTTTCTTAGATTTATGTTAGGTAAATTTTGATCAATCTTTACATACCCATTAACCATTCTATCTCCTTAAGGTAATCTTGCCCATCTGCTGTGAGCTATTTAGAATTGGATTTTACAGTTCAACACTTAATACACAAATATATTCCCTCTTTTCTCCTTTTTATAAAAAGCTTTATATCTCTATGTATAAAACCCAGTGTTTACAAAGATAACAAAAATATTTGGAGAAAATTATATAATGCCAATGCAGGCTTTAGAAAAGACAAATCATCATAAGAATAATATGCAACCCTGGCTGGTCAACTGACCAGAGTCAGTGCATCAATGGTCTGCAGGGACAAACCTCAGAAACATTTAAAAAAAAAACAAACAAACATCCCAGTGCTGTCAATTCCTTTAGTGTCTCCTGGCCAATTTACTGAGTGTAGATATATTTTCTGTAAGGCTAGCTTTTCTTATTTGTATACATTGTATATTATTCTCCCTTGCTATTTTGGCTATAGGAGTAAATGTGTTACTTGTCATAAGCAATAGAGGATGAGGTCAGAGATCTTTTTTGAAAAGTTTCTGAAGGTTGGAAAAATGGCTTACAGATTTCTTACTAGATTTAACTTATACCAGAAAAACTGGGCATATATAATAAGTCACACACCGTAGCCCTGGGCCCAGGCATTTGGGATCAGAACTCTTACTCTAAAACATGGCAATTTCTAAAACACCCATTTTAGTGACTGTTTTGTCTTCCTTGATACCCAGTCTTGATTAATCAGTCTTGAAATCTTGGGAATAAGGCCTTAGTAAATGTAGATAATTGATCAATTGTGCTGTCTGGGAAAATACTTGATAATTATTCTCTCTTCAGAAATATAGAAGATAGATAGCTCGATAGATAGTGTGTATCTCTCTGTGTGTATATCTCATCCACTCTGCTCCCCCACATCCCCTACAGCTATTTCATACTTCTCATTTGATACTGGTTGAATTCTTACCACATGAGTAGGGCAGTTATTGTCCTTCACAGGCCTCAAATGAGTAGCCTAAAATTCAGAGAGGTTAGGTACTTAGGCAAAAATCCCTCAGTGAATGACAAATCCAGGCTTTAAAACCAGGTTTACCAGCTTTGTGTCCCCTGTTCTTTTGATTTATCAAACTTTGAAATGAATATACTTGCATAAAACAAGTATTTTCATTTTAGACCATTTGTATAAATAGCTGTGAAAGAAGGGCATAGGAATACAATGTAATGGGGAGGAAATTAGTCAATGAAAGTGTTTAATAGTTCTGAAAATTATAATTCAAATGAGAAAACAAAGATTTTCCAAATAAAGTGCTCATGGGCTTTTGGGGAGGGAGTGCTGAAGAAGAGAATTAGGGAAAAGACTTTTACCAGAGTTTCTGAGAAATTAGCGCTATGAGTGTGATGCTTTAAGAAATAAGAATGTAAACAAAGCAGAAGACAAAGCTAAAGTAGACAAGCCAGGGTTGTGGATAGTTACAGTGACAGATACCACAGTGTTCCGTGCGTTTACCAGAAAATTAAAATCAAGATATGACTATACTTGCATATTTAAATTGCTTCTTTAGGTTTCATATACCCTTCCTCTGAATATATACATTTTTATTTAATTTTGAATATGTACCGTTTTTTTGAAAACATAGTTATTTTTGAATACATATAGTGGGGAATCCAGTTGTCTTATCTGCCATTTTCAGGTACAGAATGAGCTTGTACAGAAATTAGTCTGAATTTATTTTAGAAAAGATTAGAAAATATATTTTATCTTTTTATTTCTTTGAAGCAGCATTTAATTTTAAAAAATAGTTTAAATCCACTGCTTAGACGAAAATCAAATCATTTTGAATCACAGAGACTAAGATGGGATAGAAATTACTGGGTATCTCTTGGTTGTGTCATTTATATCAAAGCAGTGCTGTGACAGAAATTTCAAAGAATTTTAGATTGAAAATTACAGTTGTGGAAAAATAGCTTAGACAAAAATGAAGGGTAAAAAAAGGAAAAAATAATGTGATATTTCCATTTACAATATAATCCCGTTGGGTCACCTAAGT
The DNA here is from genome assembly GCF_009828535.3 of Hylobates moloch. Lineage (NCBI taxonomy): Eukaryota > Metazoa > Chordata > Mammalia > Primates > Hylobatidae > Hylobates > Hylobates moloch. Next base: position 63,555,150 of record NW_026652286.1, on the reverse strand, counting down.
GTTTAGAAATCTGATTCCCAGTTTTCTCTAATGGTTTTAAAATGAAGCCATTGAAAGCTGTGCTCAGCAAGCACTGCTTTGGTGTCACTACTCTTTTCGTTTCCTTTTTCTCTCTGCAGACACATTCTGTTGCATTTTTCCAGTCACTTCCCTCCAATGCCAGGCCTTCCCCAAAGAATATTTTTTACGATACTGAAAGTGAATTTTTTTTTTTTTTTTTTTTTTTTTTTTTACAAAGGACACGGGGATAATTGGACCTATCCAGGGACCATTTAAACAATTTTGGGGATTGAAAAGAAAACATCTGGGGATTTGTGGGTTCATCTGTAAGAATTTGAGAAAGAATGATCAGCAGGAATCCATTAATATATTTTCAAATAATAATCTCAAGTGTTTTATGACAAATGTTCAAGTTGATAGTACGAAATGGCAGCATTTGGGAAGGAACTTAATTGTACCTGGGTGCAAAGATTCTTATGCTAAGGAGGCCATCTGTCTTGCTTACTTCAACGTATTAATTTAACTGGACTTGAAAATAAGGTGAAAGAGGTAGCAATATAATGATTTTGCTCTATTTTTACTGCAAAACAAATTGCCTCTATATTTTAACTTTGTGGCATGAGTATATGGTGAATATTTATGATATTTTGATTTAAGGAAATTTCTGTTATAAGAAAGGTAGTGAGTGTGGTAGGGTGGGAAGTGTATGGATCATCTCTGTCTCTTGTATTGAATTCAGCAAGTTGTTTAATTACCTCATAAAATGACATTTTAATATTGCTGTTTCAGTTACATGCACTTGAATCCAAATATTCCTCTTATTTCATCTTCTGACATCCAGAATCTTCTGAATAACAGAAAAAGGTCTATGATTATGTGCAAAATGGCTGGTGCTGATGAGATGGAAACACATTTGTCTGTGCATTCAGCGGTCTTCAAATTGAGTGCACTATTTTTTTTTTTAATCCTGAGTGGATAATACATTACCAGAGGTCCAACAGACTAGCAGAAGCAAGGAAAAGCAGGGAAGTAATAATAAAAGTGATAGGTGAGGGGCCATTAACGAAAGCAAAATAAAATACAGAGGACTCAGGCTGAAGGGAGAGCCAAGCATCAGTCATTGAAATAATGAGTAAATGAGTTCAGCAGTCACAATACATTTATTCATGTGTTCAGAAATGTATTCAACACGTATTTTTGAGAATTCCCTCTGTGCCACGCTCATTTCTAGGGTACACAAGAGGAAACAAAAAAGGTAAAAATTCCTACATTTGTAGAGCATTCATTCTAGTTAGGGAGAGGGTAAAGAAGTGATAAAGGGTCAAAAATAAAAAAGGGACGGAGAGGAGAAGCATAAGAAAACGACATTTAGATAAATCACTGAAAGAAAGGAGGGAGCCTTATGAGAAGAGCATGTCAGGAAAAGAAACAGAGGATGCAAAGAAGCTGAAGCAAAGGTGCCTTGGTGAGAAAAGTTGCTTCCATGAGGAGGCTGATGTGGCTGCAGTGGACTGATGCAGTGAGAGTAGCAGGAAATGAGATTTGAGAGGTCAGCAGGCCAGTGATTTCTAGGGCGTTGTTTTACTTTGAAGTGAAAAGTCATTGAAGGATTTTGAGAAGTGAAATACATAAGATAAAGTTAGGGAAGTAAGACAAGTGAAAGTCCTTAACATGGGCAAAGTCAAGAAAAGGGGTGGAACATGAGGCAAGGGATAAAAAGAAATGTGGGAAACACATCTCTTAGTGGCAGAACATGGGTTGTAATACCCAGGACATCAGCCCTTCCAGCAGCACCTCCATTTTTGGTTTGTTAATTCCTTTTAATGCTGTGAAAGACAGTTCTGACTGTGCTTGGTCAGCAGCTGAGTTATGGAGTCAGGGAAAGAAGTAAAGCAGATTATTTACCAATGAACAAAATGAACAAATAAGAACTTTCCCATGGCTTTCCATTGTCTTCAAATCTTTAAAAGACAATAGGTACCATTTTCATCTTGTCATCCATCTCTACTTATTCATCATCTTGTCGTATGTCATCTTGTAATTCATTTTTACTGCTGATACATGGACTAGAGAATGCTGTAGGTGAGTTGAGGCTGGTGGTGGTGTGAAAAGCAGCACTTTTTCTCAGAGGACATTAGGCTTATTCCAGGCTGAAGATCTAATTTATTTTACCTCAATTTATAAAATATAATGCTATAAGGTGTTGGTTGCTTATTTTTATGAAAAAATATAAACATTTTTGAAATTAATATAATACTATTTATGAGCACCAAGTGGAGGTATTGTTTTAAATAATAAATATGCATTATTCTGCTTCATTATAACATTAGATATATTTTATAGGTATCTGTTTGGTAAAACATTGTCATTGTGTGGTCACAGTATATTTTAAATATCTTTCAATATTTTGTTAATTTTTCCCAACATGAATCATAATTTCCCAGCATAAAATCCAAATGTTTCCTTTCTCAGCCTTTTTTAGAGTATATTACCTACATTTCTGCAATTAGATGCACTCTCAGAGCAATAGAAAGCAGAAGGAAGGGGTTGTATTGAACACATTTTTGTGGGAAAAGATGTAGAGCAGCAATCCCTAATCTTTTTGGTATCAGGGACCAGTTTCATGGAAGATGACTCTTTAATTTTTCCTCTAATGTGATGGGGCAGTGGTTTTGGGTTGAAACTGTTCCACTTTAGATCATCAGGCATTAGATCCTCATAAGGAGCATGCACCCTAGATCCCTAGCATGCTTAGTTCACAATAGGATTTGTGATCCTATGAGAATTTGATGCTGCTGCTGATCTGATAAGAGACAGAGGTCCATCAATAATGCTAACACTAATGCTAGTTCACCAGCAGTTCATTCACTCCTTGTGGCCCAGTTCCTAACAGGTTGGAGAATGACACCAGTCTGTGGCCCAGGGGCTGGGGACCCCTGATGTAGAGTACAAATAAAGAGATCACATGTTAGTGGATGAGGTTCTAATAGTAGTGCTCAGTGTCCAAGATGCAAGCTGTGGTTTCTGTGGGTAGGGGTGGTAGGATCTTGCTAGTAAACCTGTGAGTGAGTGGTGATTGCTATTAAAACTGGCTTCATAGCTCTGATCCTGCAACTGTAGCTCAGAAATCTTCAAGACTCTTTGAGGTACATAATATCATTTAATATGGAGGTTGATAATGCCTGATTTTGAAAATAAAGTTTTATTGAATGTCCATGCTAAGTATTTGCAACAGAGACCATCTGTCCCATAAAGTCTAAAATTTTAAGTCTCTGACCCAAATAAAAAAAGTTTTCTAGTTTCTACCTTAATAAATACTCTTCTGCTTTAGCTAGAGTGGGTTATAAATTGCAGCTAAGACTTTAATTGATGAAAACTATTTTAAAGGTAAGGATAGGGCACAAAATGGGTTTAAATAATATTCTCATGTTCATATATATTTAATAAACATAGAAAACATAAAACTAGGATATAAACTCAAAGGACTCAGCTCTAGAGTTCAAATTTTTAAATACATGTTACATTCCTTCTGTTACATTTTATGCTGGCTTTAGAATTAATAAAGATTTGGACTCTTGACTAAGTATTTCAGCTTTCATTTAGATGTATGCATTAATAGAATCTTGACAAATTTAGTAACTATGTAAGTTTAGGTTCATCAATTTAGGGGCCAGGCTCAGATAGAGGTTTTTTTTGTCAATGTGGTTTCTACCAGTTTTAGGTTAGAACTTGATCTGCTAATCTTCTTGTAGAAATATTATGCTATTTATATTTAAGTATTTTTATAATCCTGCATATTTACATAGGCTATTGTCTTTCCGGTTACCCTTAGTGATGCTGGTATTCTTCCAAAAGCTTGTTCAATGTCAAATCTTAATGGATTAGTTCACTGCCAGGTTGAAGTAGGATCCTCTGCCTCCAGGAGCAAATTATGGCTGTAACAAAAGTAATTTGTTTAAGAAGCATAAACAAAATCAAATCACTAGATGATAATGATGTCACGTGTGGTCTTTCTGTGGATAAAAAATGACTTTTATGAGACTGTAAAACACAAAAGTCCTGAGATCTGGTTCGTATGAGAGGACTTTGCCTTGCAAAGTAAGAATTTGAGAAATGGGGCCGGGCGCGGTGGCTCATGCTTGTAATCCCAGCACTTTGGGAGGCCGAGGCGGGCGGATCACGAGGTCGGGAGATCGAGACCACGGTGAAACCCCGTCTCTACTAAAAATACACAAAAATTAGCCGGGCGTGGTGGCGGGCGCCTGTAGTCCCAGCTACTCGGAGAGGCTGAGGCAGGAGCGGACTTGCAGTGAGTGGCCGAGATCCAGCCTGCACTCACTGCGATGCAGATTCGTCTCAAAAAAAAAAAAAAAAGAATTTGAGAAATGGAATTTTAAAAGTAAAAACAAAAATGGCATGGACTCTAAGTTTTGGACCAGATTCCTCACCATCTGCAGCCAATCTGCATTGCCTGTAAATTTAATCAGACATCTTGCCTATCTGTAAATTTCAGTCTTTTCACACTGATTTTGCCCTAATGAGGAATTTTTCTCTCGTAATTTTCTTTGTTCATTTGTTAGACTTGGTCTCACAAACCCAATAGGGCAATTGGGGAAAGATATGGATTCTTTATAAATGAATTGTGTGTCTTTAACACTATGACTCCTGAGTAAATAAAAATAAAGAATAAGAACTGTTGTCACTACCAAGTCGTAAAAGTAATAGACTATTTCATTTCTGTTTACTCCATTGTAACACTGTTTACACAGGAACAATGAAAGTTTTCATTATAAAATTTAGCAGTCTGACAAAAACAGTATATCATGGACACGTTCTCTGACTCTGAGGAAGGAAGAAAATAAAAGGATTTTGGCTATTGATGAGTACTAGCTCTGATTTAAAAAAATAAAAATTAAATTAAAGCAATGTTTAGTAGTTGAATTTTTATGTAATTATCTAAATTCTGATGATGCGCTTAAAGTCATGTATGGGCTAAAAGAAAATAACACTCTATATAGATACGTATCTATAAGTGGGACATTGTACCACAGATTTTGGGACACATAAACATTCAAAAATCATATATATAAATTATATATATACATATATAAAATCTCTATATATACATATATATAAAATCTATATATATACATATATATAATCTATATATATAAACATGTATATTTATATAAAGTTAAGTAACATACTTACTTTGGCTTAGGTGTTTGAAATGTTCGTCTGACAAGGCGTTTCTTCACTATTTGATAGTTGGCTTTCCTCTGCCAATGGGACTTAATGTGCGCAAGATTAAACGCATCACTTGGTACCACAGAGTAGGTAAAATGGCTCTTTTATATAAGCAAAGCAGAGCAAAGAGTTCATACTTCAGTCACTTAGCATGATCACTTTTAAAAAAAATTGATAATTGAAAAGGGATTTTTTGTGTTTTGCTAGCACTGTGAGGCCATCATTCATGTTATTAAAATGTGCATATAATGATGCAGGATGTGACTGAATGTCACTCTTTTCGATCCCATTGATCACATAGTGTCTGTTGGTCCCAACTTAATTTGTCATGGCAAGGCACTCTAGTTTAGAGGTGGAAGCAAATGAGTTCAGTCGTCTCACAATTCCCAAGGACAGAATCTGCTTTTTAATTTTCTATACATGTTACTGCTTTTTGTAATTATTGAACTGAGACCTCAATTAGCAACCTGCTGGGCTTTTTGTGATATTTGAAGTGTCCGTGTGACATAGCCATGAAAGAACCGCAATTTTTACCACCGTATAATAAAAATAAACTACTAGCTAGAATTAGTTGTTTTAATACATGTTTTGTTAGGCATTTTAAAAATATATAGATCTGTCTTCATTGCTGGTTACTGATATGACACAATATATGCACTTTTTCTTAGAAAAGTTTTATTTAGGAACAGATGGTTGGTTGAGGTGGGAAATAAGAGACACAGAGCATGATGACCAAGATCTTAAGAGGATAACAGCTTGAATCACAATTACAGGGCATTCTATCCAGCACAAACGTGTTGGTTTTCTTTTTAAGGTTTCTGCTAACTCTGAGTGTAAGGAGGATTTCTTTCCAATTTACTGTCAAAGCCAGAGAGGAAAGGATTCTGCTGGAAAGTGGCTATTTTAGAACAGTAAATTAGGATGTCTTAGGAATCTTCTTAGATGCATGCTTCAGGAACATGATGCAGGATTCTAGTGGGTTTGGAGTGAGAATCCTTTAATTGATAGTAAGCTCTTTAGGTGCTGAGATTGAAAGTAGGGCCAATGACACTTTGCTCTTAAAAAAGCTCAAAGTGGAGTTATGATGTTTTCAAATACAGTGACTGATCCCAGTGAAATCTTTGGGCTACCAAGTGAGCTTCACACTCAACACTTAATAAACACTGGTGATCAAATGCATTAAAATTTCAGGAATTGGAAGTCTAAGTTACTGATGTTGAGCTCTCATCCATTTTGAAGGAGGCTAAGCAAAGGTGTACTTAATGAATATCTCGATGAGTATTTTAGCAAGTGTAAAAGGAAACAGGTTAGAAAAAAATAGTAAAAAAAAAAACAGTAAAACTCCAGAATTTTCTTTACATATTTTATTTTGATATTGAATCTACTTTAATCCATACTATTAAAAATAACCTTTCAGTTTATTTATCAAATAATATAGGCATATTAAATATAACTGCACACTTTTTTTTTTGCTCGTTTCCTTTTATTTAGGAGAAAACTCCACAACTAAAATTGTTGGATGAAACCAGCATTAACTTGAAAACTTTTGAAATGGCTTAATTGACCTTTGGAAAGATTGAAACACTCCCAGAAGACTTACTTTTAAGTTTTGAATTGTTCCTAAATTTTGACATATTTCAATTTTTAATTTATCTTTAAGCTCTTAAATGAACATTCATTTATTCATTAATTCATTAACTCCTCTAATCACTTTTTTATTCAGTGATCGCTCCTAATGTTTGCCCCACATCATTATAAGCATGGGAGGGAGATGATGATAAAGAAGAAAAGGTTATGCATATTTATAAAAATGAGATAGTTTGTAAGCAGCATGGCACATAAACTCACAAGATCTTCATTTCAAAACTAACTTCTAGGTATTATTGTATGTCACTTGACATTTTTTAGGGTGTAGTTGATCATCTGAAAAAATCAAAAAGACAGTAACACTGTCAAATAAGCATATATGTAAGTGTTTTCAAAACCAAAAATCTACTAACAAATTGTGGTTGTGAGTTGCTTGACAAATGCAAGATGCAAATCTTTATGCCCTCTATCATTTATTTTCTCATTTTTCCTTCCTTTTCTTATACTGCTTTCAACTTTTAGATTTTATGTATGAGTTTAATAGACAAAACATTACTTAAGAGGTATATTATTCTGGTGTTTAAAAAATTTAGAAAACATGAGACAAAAAAAAAAAAGAAAATGTGAGACAATATACTGTGAAAATTCTCCTCCTTACTGTAGTGCCCAGCCATTCTGTGTTCCTTTTTGAAGGCTCGGATTTTCTAGTTTCTTGTGTATTCTTGCACAGTCTGTCATGTAGTCTCTCTTTCTCTCTCCATATATATACATATGTATCTCACTTTACTCAAAAGGATTGAGTATTACATTCACCATTCCACACTTTTGTTTGTTCACTTAAAGTCATTTAAAATACATGTTAAAGATTGTCCCATGTGGGCTTATAACTTTGTTTTTACAGCTGTACATTAGTCCATTGTGTATATACCATAAATTATTTAAGCAGCTTGCTATTGATGGATTTCTGTTGCTTTTGAAATGTGTTTTTAAAATTTTAGAGCAATGCTCCATGTCATTTCACACATGTGATTAGAAGTATAGTACACATTTCTATAATTGGAATTGGCTGTTCAAAGAGTGGATGCGTCTATAACTTATAAATCCTATTGAATTTCCCTTTATAGATGTTATACTAGTTTATATACTACGAGAAAACATGAGAGTACATGAATTTTCTCACAATCACTCTCATGATATTTTAACAGATCATTCCAAATTAGGTAAATAAAAATAAATGAATAAAAGGTATCTCACGGTGTTTTAAATTTGACTTTATTCTACTATGAGAATCATTGAACCGCTTTCCACCTGGTTAAAGAAATAGTCTTTTTCTGTTTATCATCATCTTCATATATTATTACCTGTTTTTGCTGATTTCATTTTTACATGGATAGTTCAATGGATATTTCCTTGTACATGAATTTACATGTATTCTTTTTCATGTAATAAATTGCAAATATTCCTCAACTTTGTGATTCAATGTTTTAACTTGTTTTTTCTCATACTTTTTTCATTATGAACACTATACATTTTCTTACTTTTTAAAATTTTACTTTAAGTTCTGGCATACCTGTGCAGAACGTGCAGGTTTGTTACATTGATATACATGTGCCATGGTGGTTTGCTGCACCAATCAACCCATCCTCTAAATTCCCTCCCCTAGTTCTTCACCTCCCAGTCCCTGGTGTGTGTTGTTCTCCTCTCTGTGTCCATGTGTGTTCTCATTGTTCAACTCCCACTTATGAGTGAGAACATGAGGTGTTTTGTTTTCTGTTCCTGTGTTAGTTTGCTGAGGATGATAGCTTCCAGCTTCATTCATGTCCCTGAAAAGGACATGATCTTATTCCTTCTTATGACTGCATAGTATTCCATGGTATATATGTACCACATTTTCTTTATCCAGTCTATCATTGATGCACATTTGGGTTAGTTCCATGTCTTTGCTAAATAGTGCTGCAATAAACATACGTGTACATGTGTCTTTATAGTAGAAACATTTACATTCCTTTGGGTGTATACCCAGTAATGGGATTACTGGGTCAAATGGGATTTCTGGTTCTAGATCCTTGAGGAATTGCCACACCGTCTTCCACAATGGTTGAACTAATTGACATTAGTTCAACCAACAGTGTAACAGAATTTCTATTTCTTCAGAGCCTCCCCAGCATCTATTGTCTCCTGACTTTTTAGTAGTCACCATTCTGACTGGAGTGAGATGGTGTCTCACTGTGGTTTTGATTTGCCTTTCTCCAATGATCAGTGATGTTGAACTTTTTTGCATATGTTTGTAGGCCACATAAATGTCTTCTTTTGAGAAATGTCTGTTCATATCCTTTGCCTACTTTTTGATGGGGTTGTTTGTTTTTTTCTTGTAAATTTGTTTAAGTTCCTTGTAACTTCTGGGTATTAGACTTTTGTAGATGGGTAGAGTGCAAGAATTTTCTCCTATTTTGTAGGTTGCCTATTCACTCTGATGATAGTTTCTCTTGCTGTACAGAAGCTCTTTGGTTTAATTAGATTATACTTGTCAATATTGGCTTTTGTTGCAATTGCTTTTTGCATTTTCATCATGAAGTCTTTGCCAATGCCTATCTCCTAAATAGTATCACCTAGGTTTTCTTCTAGGATTTCTATGGTTTGGGGTTTTATATTTAAGTCTTTAGTCCTTCTTGGGTTAATTTTTGTATAGGGAGTATGGAAAGGGTCGAGTTTCTATTGTCTGCATATGGTTAGCCAGTTTTTCCAGCACGATTTATTGAATAGGAGATTTTTTCCTCATTGCTTGCTTGTTTTTGTCAGGTTTGTTGAAGATCAGATGTTTGTAGATGTATGGTGTTATTTCTGAGGTCTCTGCTCTGTTCCATTGATCTCTATGTCTGTTTTGGTACCAGTACTATGCTGTTTTGGTTACTGCAGCCTTGTAGTATAGTTCAAAATCATGTAGCATGATTCCTGTAGCTTTGCTCTTTTTGCTTAGGATTGTCTTGGCTATGCAGGGTATTCTTTGATTCCATATGAAATTTAAAGTAGTTTTTTTTCTAATTCTGTGAAGAAAGTCAATGGTAGCTTGATGGGGGTAGCATTGACTCTATAATTTACTTTGGGCAGTATGGCCATTTTCAAGATATTGGTTCTTCCTATCCATGAGGATGGTATGTTTTTCCATTTGTTTATGTCCTCTCTTATTTCCTTGAGAAGTGGTTTGTAGTTCTCCTTAAAGAGGTCCTTCACATCCCTTGTTAGCTGTATTCCTAGATATTTTATTCTCTTTGAAGCATGGGAGTTCACTTATGATTTGGCTATTTGTCTCTTATTTGTGTATAGGAATGCTTGTGATTTTTGCACATTAATTTTGTATACCGAGACTGTGCTGAAGTTGCTTATCAGATTAAGAAGATTTTGGGCTGAGACAATAGGGTTTTCTAAATATAAAATCATGTCATCTGTGAACAAAGACAATTTGACTTCCTCTCTTTCTATGTGAATACCCTTTATTTCCTTCTCTTGCCTGATTGTCCTGGCCAGAACTTCCAGTACTATGTTGAATAGGAGTGGTGAGAGAGGGTGTCCTTGTCTTGCACTGGTTTTCAGAAGGAATACTTCCAGCTTTTTTCCATTCAATATGATACTGGTTGTGGGTTTGTCATAAGTAGCTCTTATTATTTTGAGATATGGTTCAACAATACCTAGTTTATTGAGAGTTTTTAACATGAAGGGATGTTGAATTTTTTCAAAGGTGTTTTCTGTGTCTTTTGAGATAATCATGAGGTTTTTCTCTTTGGTTATTTTTATGTGATGGATTATGTTTATTGATTTGCATATGTTGACCCAGCCTCACATCCCAGAGAAGAAGCTAACTTGATCAGAGTGATAAGTTTTTTGATGTGCTGCTGGATTTGGTTTGCCAATATTTTATTGTGGATTTTCACATCAATGTTCATTAGGGATATTGGCCTGAAGCTTTTTGTTGTTGTTGTGTCTCTGCCAGGTTTTGGCATGAGGATGATGCTGGCTTCGTAAAATTAGTTAGGGAGGAGTCCTTCCTTTTCAATTGTTTGGAATAGTTTCAATAGGAATGGTACCAGCTCCTTTTTCTACCTCCGGTAGAATTTAGTGGTGAATCCATCTGGTCCTGGACTTTTTTTGGTTGCTAGGCTGTTAGTTACTGCCTGAATTTCAGAACTTGTTATTAGTCTATTCGGGATTCGACTTCTTCCTGGTTTAGTCTTAGGAGGGTGTATGTGTCCATTTCTTCTAGATTTTCTAGTTTATTTGAGTAGAGGTATTTATAGTATTCTCTGATCGTAGTTTGTATTTCTGTTGTGTCAGTGGAGGTTTCCCCCTTATCACTTCTGATTGTGCTTATTTGAATCTTCTCTCTTTTCTTCTTTATTAATCTAGATAGCAGTCTATCTATTTTGTTAATTTAAAAAAAAAGCTCCTGGATTCATTGACTTTTTTGGAGGGTTTTTCATGTCTCTATGTCCTTCGGTTCTGCTCTGATCTTAGTTATTTCTTGTCTTCTGCTTGCTTTAATATTAGTTTGCTCTTGCGTCTCTACCTCTTTTAATTGTGATGTTAGGGTGTCACATCCATAAAAAGCGTGTGACCATTGCCAGGTCATCTACAAGGGAAGCCCATCAGACTAACAGCAGACCCATCAGCAGAAACCCTACAAGAAGAAGAGACTGGGGGCCAATATTCAACATGCTTAAATAAAAGAATTTTCAATTCAGAATTTCATATCCAGCCAAGCTAAGCTTCGTAAGTGAAGGAGAAATAAAATCCTTTCCAGACAAGCAAATGCTGAGGGATTTCATCATCACCAGGCCTCTCTTGCAAGAGCTTGTGAAGAAAGAACTAAACATGGAAAGGAAAAGCTGGTATCAGCCACTGCAAAACACACCAAAATATAAAGACCATTAATACTCTGAGGAAACTGCATCAACTAGTGTGCAAAATAACCAGACAGAATCATGAAGACTGGATCAAATTCACACATAAAAATACTAACCTTAAATGTAAATGGGCTAAATGCCCCATTTAAAAGACACAGACTGGCAAATTGGAGAAAGAGTCAAGACCCACCACTGTGCTGTATCTCCGGGGTCCTTTAAGAGCCTCGGAACCCAGAACGGAGTAAAACAAGATCAAAGCCCAACAAAGATCAAAAGAGACCAAGAAGGATAAAGAAATCAATTCAAGAAGAAGAGGTAACTATCCTAAATATGTATGCACCCAATAGAGGGGCACCCAGATTCATAAAGCAAGTTCATAGAGACCTACAAAGAGACTTAGACTCCTACATAATAATAGTGGGAGACTTTAACACCCTGTTTTCAATATTAGACAGATGAATGAGACAGGAAATTAACAAGGATATTCAGGACTTGAACTCAGCTCTGGGCCAAGTGGACCTAATAAACACCTACAGAACTCTCCACCCCAAATCAAGAGAATATGCATTTTTCTCAGTGCCACATGGCACTAATTCTGAAATAGACCACATAATTGGAAAAACCCTCCTTAGCAAATGCAAACAAAAAAAAAAACAAAACCGGAAATCATAACAATATATGGTCTCTCAGACCACAGTGCAATCAAATTAGAAATCAGGATTAAGAAATTCAATCAAAACCACACAGTTATATGGAAATTGAACAACTTGCTCTTGAATGACCCCTGAGTAAATAATGAATTTAAGGCAGAAATCAAGGATTTCTTTGAAATCAATGAAAATAAAAAGACCAAATACCAGAATCTCTGGGACACAGCTAAAGCAGTGTTAAGAAGGATATTTTAGCACTAAATGCCCATTCAGAAAGCTAGAAAGATCTCAAATGGACACCCGAACTCTATACATTTTCTAACTATTTCTGGGTTTCATATCACATTAAATAGAACATCTTCAGCTGGAGATCTTTAAAGTATATTATTATTTTACTAGTACTATTAAGTATATATTCCATCATAAACTTATTTTTATGTATTTTTGATCTATTACTCTTTACTTATTTTTGACAGCATTCTAATTATGCAAATATTCTATTAGTAATATGCGTTTTACCAAATTACCTGCTATATAATCTTTTTCATGCAATAATTCTGTAATACATTTTAGCCTATCTCTGGCCTTTCCACTCTGTTGTATTGATCTGTCTATCCAACCTCATCCTTTTAACTATTTTAACTTTAAAATAGTTAAAATAGTTTAAAATAGTTAAAATAGTGTAGCTAGTTTAAAATAGTTAAAATAGTTTAACTATTTTAAAATAAACTTTTAAAATGGCTAAATAATAGTTTTAAAATAGTTATAGTTTAACTATTTTAACTTTAAAATTATATTTAAATATATATTATATATAGTTCCCCCTTATTATTGTTCCCTTTCAGAATTATTCTGACTTATATATTAATGCTGCCATATGCCTGTAGAAGCAGCTAATATCATTCTCCCACAAAAGTCCCTATTGATAGTTTTACTGGGCCGCACAGAGTTATAAGTCAACTCACGTAGATTTTGAGTACTTATAAAATTGCATCTTCCTTTACAAGAGTAAAATTTTCCCTCTTTTCAATGGTCGTATTGTGACTCTCATTAGCATTAAAGACATTTATTATTATGGATAACTGGAACATTGTTATTCATAGGCATTATGGGATATTGCATATTACATTTTTTGTTAGTTTATAAATTATAACTTGTTACGCTTTGATTTATAAAATCTATTAATTTCTGTGCCTTACTGAGTTATCATTACTAACAGTTTTTTTTGAGACGGAGTCTTGCTCTGTCGCCCAGGCTGGAGTGCAATGGCGCAATCTCGGCTCACTGCAAGCTCCGCCTCCCGGGTTCACGCCATTCTCCTGCCTCAGCCTCTCCAAGTAGCTGGGACTACAGGCGCCCGCCACCATGCCCGGCTAATTTTTTGTATTTTTAGTAGAGACGGGGTTTCACCGTGGTCTCGATCTCCTGACCTCGTGATCCGCCCGCCTCGGCCTCCCAAAGTGCTGGGATTACAAGCGTGAGCCACCGCGCCCGGCCGAGAATCCTCTTAATTTATGTGAAGCATATAATTATATACAGCACTTTTATGTGTACAATCATACGCTTTGCCAATACACAAATAATTATATTTATTTCTTGTTTACATTTTCTTTATTTTCTCTTGTCCAGTTGTATGTCAGTAATTTCATACATTGTTAAAATAATGCTGTTAATGTATGGTCTTTTTTTAACAATAACATAAATATTGTTGGTGAAGCTTACTTAAGCATATAGTTAACTTTGTTTTCCTAATTTTAATTTTTGTTTTTTATGGGAACATAATAGGTGTATATATTTATGTAGTACATGAGATATTTTGGTATGGGCATCCTGTGTGTAATAACCACATCAGAGTAAATGAAATATCCATTACTTCAACCATTTATCATTTATTTGTGTTACAAACATTCCAATTATAGTCTCTTAGTTATTTAAAAATGTACATAAATTGTTGTTGACTGTAGTCACCCTCTTGTGCTATCAAATACTAGATTCCTTTCTGTCTAACTATATTTTTGTCCCATTCCTTAAGCATCTAGTCAACTTTGGTTTAATGTCAATATAACTTTAATCAAAGGAAATATCCATTTACTTCTTGGTCCTCCCCAATAATTACTATTTTGTTTCAAAAATACCTTTGGTAAACTTATTTATGAAGCTGATCATCTTGATTTCTTCTCTGATTTACTGAGGTGGAGAATAATATGAATAGACATGCTAAGATGTAATAATTGCACCATTCCTAATGTAAACATCATGTCATGTTTTTGTATTGTTAAAATTTGCTCTTGTTTGCTAATATTCCTAGATAAAATCTGACTCCAGATTTATTTTTGACATTCTTGATTGTGTTTTGAATTTAATATTAGGTAGATGATACAAATAATTGACAATGTTTATTTTGTATGATTTAGAATACTTTAAAATGCATTAAGATCTTTCTGTCCTTTAAATGGTCAGTAAAATTCTTATGTGAACGTATCTGGGCCTGGTGTTTTCTTAGGAAAAAATTTAATTTCTTTGACTAATCTAAGCAATTTGTATAGATTTTCAGCTTTTCTGGAGGCAGTTTTGGTCATTTTTTTTTTCAATTTTTACTTGAAAATTTTACTTTTTGTGTAAATTATTCTTTTTAATCTAGGTTTTAAACTTTATTTGCATAACACTTAACAATAAGGCCTTTGTCATTGATATCATAATCTATTATTTTCCCTAAAAATTTGAAATAACAAAATGTTTCACACATATGACACTATGTAAAATAATTTTAAGTAATAGAGTGTATCTGGTATATAATATGTAAGATATTTTAAATATTTTTAAAATGTCAAACAAAACCCATGTTAACCCGGCTAAGACTGAAAACATTGGTATCATTTGTGCATCTCCTGGTAGTGTGTGTACTATTGAGAATTAAAATGCTGATCATAGTGTATGAATATTTTCAAATTTACTAGATATTTACAGACAAGGTATACATAAAAGTATATAATAATTAAATTTCTAACTGGTCATCTGTGATAGCTTTCCTGACTTTAAATTTATATTAATAATAGGACTGTACCTAATTGTTAGTTTTTGCCAATACTTGAGTTATGAAATGATATTTCAAGGTGATTTCAATTGGTCTTTTCCTGATTACTAGAAAAAGTTTAGTTCCTATTAATTTTTGGCATATGGATTTATCATTCGATGAAGTATCTGATTAGAGGTTTTCCACATTTTTCTTAAAAGTTTGAGGAAGTTCTTCATTTATGCTAGAGACTAGTTGTTCGTCAATATGTATTCCAAATCATACCTCTTACTATATGATATTTTCACTCTCTTTATAGTGGTTTTTGATGAGTGGAATGCTTATTCTAAGTGAAGTTGAATGTACTATTAAGAATGTGGGGGCCGGGCGCGGTGGCTCACGCTTGTAATCCCAGCACTTTGGGAGGCCGAGGCGGGCAGATCACGAGGTCAGGAGATCGAGACCACGGTGAAACCCCATCTCTACTAAAAATACAAAAAAAAATTAGCCGGGCGTGGCGGCGGGCGCCTGTAGTCCCAGCTACTCCGAGAGGCTGAGGCAGGAGAATGGCGTGAACCCGGGAGGCGGAGCTTGCAGTGAGCCGAGATTTGCGCCACTGCACTCCAGCCTGGGCGACAGAGCGAGACTCTGTCTCATTAAAAAAAAAAAAAAAAGAATGTGATTAGTAGTTTATGTATTTTATTTAGGAATACATTCCCTAACTGATAATTTAAAGGGATTTTACTAATATCCTTAAAGTCTTCATAAATTTGCCCTCAAAATTTCAGGCTATAATCCCTCAGGAACTGATTTTGTATAAAATATGAGGTTAAACTTCATTTTTTTCTCAAATGAATACCTAATTTCTCAGCATTGCTTAATGAAAATCTTTTTCTTTTCTCATTGATTTAAAGAGGTACCTCACATATCAAACGTCCATATATGTGTGCCTTAACTTTTTGGTTCTGTATTCTGACATGTTGGCATTTTTGTCCGCATTTGGAAAATCAATTCTTTCTTTTAATCACTCTAGTAATAACTCTTGATGTCAGGTACAGGGGGCTTCCTACTTGTTCTTTTTCAACAGGTTCCTGACCCTTACACACACATACACACACACACATGCACACACACATACATGAAAACCCTGCTGAGATTTTAATTCGAGTTTCATTGAATGTACATAAAATAAAGTGCAATTTACAGTCTTTCCAATGTAATCAGTTAATCTATAACACAGGATATTTGTTTCTAAAAATCTCTGTTCTATGCAAAATCACTTAATAAAAACCAAAAGGCTGGGGGAATATGGTGTTTAAAAAAAAAAAACACTAAAAAACATTAGTCATACATAAAGATATAGAATAAAATATTGACACATTTTTACATGTTACGTATTTAAAATACATGCAGACTACCATAAATATGGCACTCTGTCTTGAAAGACACCTGATGTTTACTTGTGAAAGTAGACATTGAGATGGTTGCAACTTGTGAGGTATTATGAAGTGATGGGAGGAGGATTATTTGAAATCAGAAAGTTGTAATACCAGGTATGAATTAGTGTGGCTTATAACAAACATGGTAAACTGAGATAGCCAGTATACATTTGAGATGTGTGTATGAGTTTTCTATATTCCTATGTGGTTCTGTTCAGCTGGGTGCAGCTTCGCAGTCACCTATTGTTTTCAAATTTTGAAATTGCACAAAAGCAAACAGAAAATATGCCTTAGTCTCTAATATATCAGTTGGATTGGAAGAATAAAATTTCAGAACAAATTTTGTAACATAATTGTATTAGTCCATTTTCACACTGCTGATAAAGACATATCCAAGACACGGCAATTTACAAAAGAAAGAGGTTTATTGGACTTACACATGGCTGGGGAGGCCCCACA
This sequence comes from Hylobates moloch, assembly GCF_009828535.3. Taxonomy (NCBI): domain Eukaryota; kingdom Metazoa; phylum Chordata; class Mammalia; order Primates; family Hylobatidae; genus Hylobates; species Hylobates moloch. The sequence continues at coordinate 63,537,857 of NW_026652286.1, read as the reverse complement.
ATCAGAAGTTTAAAAGTACGTCTCACATGGTGGCAGACAAGAGACAAGAGAGCTTGTGGAGGGAAACTCACCTTTTTAAAACCATTAGATCTTGTGAGACTCATTCACTATCACAAGAACAGCACAGGAAAGACCTGCTGCCATAATTCAATCACCTTGCATTGGGTTCCTCCTATGACACGTGGGAATCATAGTAGTTAGAATTCAAGATGAGATTTGAGTGGGGACACAGCCAAACCATATCAATAATTGATTGCATTGAGTTTTACAGTCAATGACTATAGTATAATTGTCCATTAATTTAGCAATTCTTTTTTTTTTTTTTTTTATACTTTAGGTTTTAGGGTACATGTGCACAATGTGCAGGTTTGTTACATATGTATCCATGTGCCATGTTGATTTCCTGCACCCATTAGCTCGTCATTTAGCATTAGGTATATCTCCTAATGCTGTCCCCGCCCCCCCCCCACCCCCTACCCCACAACAGTACCCGGAATGTGATGTTCCCCTTCCTGTGTCCATGAGTTCTCATTGTTCAATTCCCACCTATGAGTGAGAACATGCGGTGTTTGGTTTTTTGTCCTTGCGATAGTTTACTGAGAATGATGTTTTCCAGTTTCATCCATGTCCCTACAAAGGACACGAACTCATCATTTTTTATGGCTGCATAGTATTCCATGGTGTATATGTGCCACATTTTCTTAATCCAGTCTATTGTTGTTGGACATTTGGGTTGGTTCCAAGTCTTTGCTATTGTGAATAGTGCCGCAATAAACATACGTGTGCATGTGTCTTTATAGCAGCATGATTTATACTCCTTTGGGTATATACCCAGTAATGGGATGGCTGGGTCAAATGGTATTTCTAGTTCTAGATCCCTGAGGAATCGCCACACTGACTTCCACAATGGTTGAACTAGTTTACAATCCCACCAACAGTGTAAAAGTGTTCCTATTTCTCCACATCCTCTCCAGCACCTGTTGTTTCCTGATTTTTTAATGATGGCCATTCTAACTGGTGTGAGATGGTATCTCACTGTGGTTTTGATTTGCATTTCTCTGATGGCCAATTCTTTATTGTCTTTGAGTAAAGCTTGTTTATTCTCTTTTCATTTGCTCCCTAAGAGATTATGCATATCAATTGTTATACTTGTCTATTTGATTTTTATTCTTTGTGAAATATATAAATCTTATTAATATTTTTAAAATTTTTGACAAATTTTTAGTGCCAGTCTATAGAGATACATTAATTTATTAATGCTGGCTTTTAAAATCTGGCAGTCTGCTAAACTCTCCTAATAATTCTAATAACTTAGAACTGATTATTTCTTATAGTAAATATATACAATTATATTACTTGCAAATAATAACAGCACTCCATTTATGGTCCTTATATTTTTTCTAATTGCTTTATTGCACAAATAAGGAATTCCAGAACAATATTTTAGAATATTGATTGTTGTAATTGTAAACAATTCAATGTATTGTAAATTCAATCTATTGATTGTTGTATTCTAAAATATTGCTTTACAATATTTTATAATATTGTCATGTTGGTCGTACATGGAGAGCTTTTACTATGTTTAATTAATGTTATATGTAGAGGACTTTTGCAGTAGATACTCTTAATCCAATTAAATATATTATTTTAAGAGCTTGCTAAGAATTTCTATAAAATATTTTTATAGTTTTTGCTTACCTATTAAAATGTACAAATTATCTGTCCCTAATAAGTTGTAATTACAAGCCATCCCTTGTAATATTTAAAGGGATCATGACTGAGGATTTTCAAGTGATGAAAGATATCAATGTACAGATTCAAGAATACAAGCATGTTAAATAAAAATAACAACAAACAAAACAAATCCATGCCTAGAATGAGATTTCATATGAACAAGAGCAAAGAAAGATTTTAATATGAGACCCTTTTAGCATTTGATGTAAGGGAAAATGTCTTAGCTGTCTCAGTTTTAGCTTTAAGTGAGAGTGTGTAATGTTTTGGTGCTCCAGTTTACAAGGAAAGCTTTTCTTATCAGATTCCTCATTTTGAACAGGCCCCCAACTTTTTTATCTGTATCTTTCAAGGCTATTAAATCTAAAGCTCAGCTTTTCCAAGTTTGAGAACTGCCCTGAGACAAGGTAGCTCTGGTGCTTTGCTTTTCTCTATGAATTGCCGTTTTTAATTATAATTAGCCTGATGATGTAATCGCTGATTCTATAATAATTTTAAGAATATTTTAAAATATTGTAAATAGAATGTCACTTAATGATGGATGGGGTCTTTATACTTATACCCATTTCATCTCCTCTTTTCTTATTTTAGGTATTTGTTCTTTCCTCTTTTTTTAATGGACAGGAAAGAAAGCCTAATGGTTATTGATCATTTTATTTCATTTTATTTTTATTATTTTAATTGATAGATGATATTGTATATATTCCTGGTGTATAACAGGATATCGATACATGTATACATTGTGAAATGACTTAATCAATTTCATTAACATTTCCATCATATTACATACTTTTTTTTTGTGGTACGAAAATTTACAATCTATTCTCTTAGCAATTTGCAAATACACAATATAGTATTATTAACTGTAGCCACCAAGCTGTACAATAGATGCCCAGAACTTATTCCTCGAGTTTAACTGAAACTCTGTACCCTTCAAATAACATGCCCCCATTTCCTGACATCCTTGCTCCTGGCCCCAGCCTCTGGTAACCATCACTGTATTTTCTGTTTTCATAAGTTGGCTTTGTAAAATCCCAAGTATAAGTGACATCATACAGTATTTATCTTTCTATGCCTGGCTTATTTCACTTAATATAATGTCTTTCAGGTTCATCCAGGTTGTTGCAAATAACGGGATTTCATTATTTTATAAGACTGAATGGTATTCCATTGTGTATATATACTACATTTTCTTTATCCATTTTTCTATCCATGGACACTTAGGTTGATTCCATATCTTGGCTACTTTAAATAATGCTACAGTGAACATAGGAGTGCACATATCTCTTTGACATAATGTTTTTATTGCCTGTGCATATATACTGAAAAATAGAATTACTGGATTATATGGTAATTATATTTTTAATTTTTTGAGGAATCTCCATATTGTTTTTCATAATAGCTATAATAACTTACATTCCCGCCAACAATAGTCAAGGGTTTTCTTTTCTACACATCCTCACCAAAATCTGTATTTCATCTTTTTAATAATTGCCTTCTAACAGGTATGAAGTGACATCTCATTGTGATTTTAATTTGCATTTCTCCAATGAGTAACGATGTTTAATATCTTTTCATATACCTGTTGACCATTTGCAAATCTTTTTTAGAAAAATGTCTCTTCAGATCTTTTGCTCATTGTTTAATTAGGTTATTTGTTTTCTTCCTATTGAGTTGAGTTCTTTACATATTTTGAGTATTAGCCATTTATCAAAAATATGGTACACAAGTATTTTCTCCTTTTTCTTACATTGTTTTTTCACCATGTTTATTGTTTTCTTTGCTGTGCAGAAGCATTTTAGTTTGATACAATCCCATTTGTCTATTTCATTGTTGTTTTCTATTCTTTGAGGGTCATATCCAAAAATCCTTTCCAAGACCAACATCATGAATTTTTTTCCCTATGCTTTCTTCCGGTAGTTTTTCAGTTTCAAGTAATACATTTAATTATTTAATAAATTTTGATTTGACAAATTTTAGGATTTTTTTTCTCTTTCTGTGAAAAATATAATTGTAATTATGATTGGGATTGCACTGACTTTATAGATTGTTTTGGGTAGTAGTGACATTTAACAATATTAATTCTTCCAATCCACGAACATGGGTATCTTTCCATATATTTGTGTCTTTTTTTATTTCTTTAATCAATGTGTTACAATTTTCAGTGTAGAGATCTTTAACCTCCTTGATTAAATTTACTCCTCAGTATTGTTTCTTTGTAATTACTGATAATGGGAATCATTTCTTAATTTCTTTTTTCAAACGGTTTATTGTTAGTATATACAAACACTACTATTTTAGTTGTTGAAAATTCTTTAATATTGGATAACTCATCATGTTACTGGTGGAAGGTATCCAACTTACCAGCAGCAAATCTAGGGTCTGCAGCAACCTCAATTATTGCCTCCTCAGAAGAAAAAATTCGATTGAGGGGCATAAGGCAAAAAAAGAGGCCCAGGAAAGTTTCAGAGTAGGAGTGGAAATTTATTTAAAAAGGCTTTAGATAGGGACATGGATGAAACTGGAAAACATCATTCTCAGTAAACTATCGCAAGGACAAAAAACCAAACACCGCATGTTCTCACTCATAGGTGGGAATTGAACAATGAGAACTCATGGACACAGGAAGGGGAACATCACATTCCGGGTACTGTTGTGGGGTGGGGGGTGGGGGGGGGCGGGGACAGCATTAGGAGATATACCTAATGCTAAATGAC